>NC_085871.1:4379968-4384968 GCF_034702125.1 Engraulis encrasicolus
CAGATTATGTAGCCCAAGTGCCCACGGACTGTGAAGTGATCGAGGGAATCGTTGTTTGACTGTTACCCCGCAAACACACCAGAGGTGACCTAAGCTACAAATAATCTCTGGACAGTGTCCATAGCAAGAACAGCGCGAGCGATGGAAGCGTCGGAGCATACCGTTAAAAGCTGAATGCAAGCACTCCGACATTCCAATTGGCAGCTGCTGCATAACTAATTAGCATAATATTTGCACAAGTTCAACTACTGACTAACTGTCTCTCAAGACACGCAAATCACCTCTTGTCGTCCAAATCACTTTTGTGTTCTCTGTCTCCAAGGACTCCAGTCAATGACGTCTGTTGCCAGCGTCGCTCTAGTGGCATCTGGTGTATCTGTGCCATTACACATAATGACTTAGTACCCCTGCCCTCATCCAACCTCATGTCATAGCACACTGTTTGCAAATCAGCCTGCCTAGACACTAGAATCACAAATGAAAAGCAAAAGTTGACATCATCTCTCACAAACACTCTCTGTATTCGCAGATTGGCTGGAATGGAAGGAATCTGCCAGCAAAATCCATGCCAACAGAACCATAGTCACGAGCGATAGAAGCGATAGAGTTTGTCCGTTAAAAGCAGAATGTAAGCATTCCAACATTCCTATTGGCTATGGAGGCTGTCGACGAAGTCCATCATAGCTAATTTGCATAATAGTCACTCAAGTACAACTACAAACTGTCGCTCAAGTCACAAATTACCTGTATTCGCTTTTGTTTCTTCTGTCTGCCACGACTCAATACAAAGTCAATTACTTCATTCGTTGGAATCGCTCACCTCATGCTTGGTCTATTCATGCCTTAACTCTTCCGCTGGAAGAGCGCTGGAAGATTGTTGCCTGTGGTTCTATTTTGAGCACCTTGTGTACACATCACTCCAAGGAAAATTCCCATATATTTCTACACCTTTCATTTATGTGCATGCATGTTTGTGTTTGTGTGTGTGTGTGTGTGTGTGTGTGTGTGTGTGTGTGTGTGTGTGTGTGTGTGTGTGTGTGTGTGTGTGTGTGTGTGTTTGTGTGTGTGTGTGTGTGTGTGTGTGTGTGTGTGTGTGTGTGTGTGTGTGTGTGTGTGTGTGTGTGTGTGTGTGTGTGTGTTTCATTTTTCTTGCTTTACATAAATGTTCTTTCCGGTGTTTGTGTTGTCATGGGGACCGGCAGACTCTGTTTGACAGTAGATGTGTTATAGCGTGCGGCACTGCTCAGCCATGTGGATCTCTCTCTCTCTCTCTCTCTCTCTCTCTCTCTCTCTCTCTCTCTCTCTCTCTCTCTCTCTCTCTCTCTCTCTCTCTCTCTCCTCTGTCAGCTAGCTCAGCCTTGCGAATACATAATGTTGAGAAGAGAAGATGGAGGTGGGAGAGAGAAAAAGATTGAGAGTTAGAGAGAGAGAAAGAGAGAGAGAGAGAGAGAGAGAGAGAGAGAGAGAGAGAGAGAGAGAGAGAGAGAGAGAGAGAGAGAGAGAGAGAGAGAGAGAGAGAGAGAGAGAGAGAGAGAGAATGAGAGAGGGGGCAGTGTCAGAACCCAGCCGGAGTGTTGGATGTGTGTGAGAGGGGAAGAGAAGTAAGAAAAAGGGAAAAAAGAGAGGAAGAAAGAGAGAGAGGGAGGGAGGATGAGTGACACGTTTTTTACATCACACTTTTTTTTCATCTGTCTGATCGTAGTCAATACTCATACAACCAGACCACTCTCCCTCTCCTACCAGTGATGGTGGAAGATTCTGTTTGGTAGGGGAGGAGGAGAGAGAAAGACAAAAGATGAAATAAGAGAAAAGTAAAAAAGACGAGGAAAGGCAAGAAAGAGGAAAAAAAAATCCTGCTTTCATCATATTGGTTTTCAGAGGGAAAGGCTCCGGCACCACGCGCACACGCACACACACGCACGCGCACACACACACACACACACACACACACACACACACACACACACACACACACACACACACACACACACACACACACACACACACACACACACACACACATACACAGACACACACACCTTAAATAGAACATGCCAGAAGATGTGTTTCTGAATTATTAGAGTGAAAAGTCAGAAAAGTCAGAATTGAGTCAATTCAATTGAATACAAGTTAATGTCATTGACACACACAGACAGACAGATACACACACACATGCACGCACGCACGCACACACACACACACACACACACACACACACACACACACACACACACACACACACACACACACACTAATAATCAGTTCCTGAACCTACCAGTATTGTAGGGTTTTAACACAAGATTTGGTGCTCATCCGTCCACTTGCTAGACGCTTATTGGGTTCACACAAAATATCTGCGGTGGCACACACTTTGTTTCGGGGATATACGTGCAGTGATCACACAGAATCTGAGCTAGTATACAGTATTTTACTGTAGTTTAATCTGACATCTAGCGTTAGTGGCTGGTGTGCCTATGAGAACAGCAATAAAGTCTTTAAGTGAACTGCACACCAGCTTTATACTCAAGGAGATCTCGTTACTGAGGCTGAATGAAACAGCATCTTCTGCGTATTGCCATGCCTTTTATCTTTGTAGTAGATATATTTTGTCTCTCAGTATATTTTTTTTCTTTTATCTCACTTTCTCACTTACTGTCTCTTTTACTATCTCTCTCTCTCTCTCTCTCTCTCTCTCTCTCTCTCTCTCTCTCTCTCTCTCTCTCTCTCTCTCTCTCTCTTCTGTTTTATTTTCTTGCTGACTTTTATGCTCTCTTTTTCCCCCTGACTCTTTAAAGCGTCCCTGCTCCTCCGATGTGGCATGTTGTGACTGAGTGTTCACAGCATGTTAGCTGGTTGTGGAGGAGAGCAGCCTGCTGGGCAGGGGGTGGGGGCGTAGCGTAGGGCACAGGGGCGCCGACTCCTAGCCTTGGCCAACATGGCCTCATGACAATGCCTAGAAATACAACGCATGTGTTCATGTTTCGTGCACTGCAACACCCTGTGACAGTTCAGGGTTAGGGGTAGTTTTGGTTAGCCTCGCGCGCTATCCTACGGACTTCCGCCAAAGGATTGGCTCCACTACTAGTCTGGCCCCTGTTTTCTGTGGAGCGATGTTGAGCGGTAGGATTTGGCCGGCCAACCCTCCCCAGAAAACAGCCAATAAGCGAAGAGAAGGGTTGGCGGGGGCAAAAGGGAGAGGACGCTCGTGGCGATAAATGCCTGTGCTATGTTGTTGTTGAGTAACTGTCGGCGATTGGGTGAGAGCTGTCCAATCGTTTCAAACCAAAACTTAAGGCAAACTTCCCGCTTCCTGCAATAGCATCAGATCAAACAACCCCCAGACCATGAATACTAAATGAAATGGTAGTATTATTGGATGGTCAGAACCAGGCTAGGTTTTGGTCTGGACACAATTTTGCCGTTTTCGTTGCTTGTTTCGCTCTTGTTGTCAAAAGCTAAAGCTCATTCACACATACACACATCATTCAAACATATCCACACTACTCCAGACAACAGTGTGTAGTGGTGCACGCTAGGCTTCGGCGGAAAGCTGGCAGTCAAGAAAGGTGCATGAGGACAGGCAAGTGACATCCTGATTCCAGACAATACATCATATTACATTACGTACAAAGTGACTTCCTGATACAATACACCGCATTACATTATGTACACATTAGAGGTGCACCGAAATGAAAATTTGTGTTCGAAACCGAAACCGAATCATCATTAATCGTTTGGCCGAATACCGAAACCGAAGCCGAATATTACAATTTTGTCAAAAGTTATCAAAAGTTAGGTTTTTCACTATTTTTAAATATTGCTTAAATCTACGGTTTACAATAAATGTTTTGACATGTTTTTGAAAGAAAATAAATGTGTATTTGAAGTCTTCAAATGTTAGAGTAGAACTGAAATTAAGTTAGTTTAATTAATGCCCATTTTCAATTCATTTTCTATTCGGCCTCCGATTTGCCCACTCAATTGGCTTTCGTCCGAAAACCGAAAGTGTCTTTTTTTGCGTTTTCGGCCGAATATTTTCTGCGGCCCAAAGGATGGGATTTGGGTTGGAACAGACCCAACTCTCTGATTTTAAGCCATGCGAGTTGGAACAGACCCCAATCCCATCTGTACCTCTCTCGCATGGCTTTAGATCAGAGAGTTGCCAGTTCGAATCCCACCCACCCACTCTGCTCACCGTTGAGTTATGCAGTCAATCACTTTCACACTCAGTCTGACAAACAGGGCTTAACACTAACACACGCCAGGTAGCCAAATGCGGGTGAAAGTCGGCGTTGGCTAGTAGATACCGAAGGTTCACTAGCCATTCTGGCGGGTCCGTCACTATTCTAAATGATCAGGCACCGCATTTTGTAGTTTTTTCCCTCGGACCGTCTTTGCTACAAACGCAATGCAATGCGATTTCGCGAGCCTACAATACCCATGAAGCACCTGTGTCACGTGTCACCTGTGTCTTACGCACGAGAGGAATCTGATAGAGCTAGTCTTGCGAATATGAGTGGCAGCAGCGAGCTACCGGCACATCAGCGCGCGTTTGGAAATGGCACTGAAAACCTTCACGTGAAAATAAAGTAGCGAAGTTCATCTCAACTGACCTGTTTTGGGATCTGTCATTAGTACAATGCATAGTAGTAGTGGACATTAAAATGACCAGGAGAACACCTCAGTCTTGAGAAAGTCTTGAGACTAATTAGCGCAGTGATAAGACAAGGGCACATGCGGCATTAATAATGTTCGGTTTAAATCATTTTCTGATTTGCCTGTATGTCTTCATACCTTAATATTCCTCCATGTTTCTTGTGCCGTTGTTCCCGACTGTCAAACGGGGCTTAAACAACGCGCAGTAGTAGCCTTCCAGACAGTACAAAATCATGCCCCATGTCCCTTCGCATGTGCCCATCTTGCTTTGCGTCCGTTTATATTTTAAACAACTCAATATTAAGCGGAATGAAAGGAAGTCGTAGCTCCTTCTGTAGTTACCG
>NC_085871.1:4402468-4409968 GCF_034702125.1 Engraulis encrasicolus
TCTTCTTCCTCTTCTTCCTCTTTGTTTATTATTTGTTTATTAGATTTGGTTTGAGGTGCAGTAGACAAGTGTTTTTCCACAGATACACTTACAGGCAACAGAACACATAACACATAGCAGTGAGTCAAAGGTCAAATGTGTCGCAACTTGTGACTTGACTTGGACTTGATTGGAAGGACTTGAGACTTACTTGCGACTTGCAAATTGACTAGTGGTGAATCCCATTACACCCCTTAGCCGTACGCCAATCCCCGTTGCCTCCATTTTGCGCGTCCACGTGTAGGCGTAGTGGCATCCCGATTCACGTTCAGACGGATGGGTAGGGGTTCGGCGAAGGGCTTTCATCCCCTCCGCGCGGAGATTTTCCGACACCTCACTCCACGGACGGAGGGCTTCGACAGATTTTCCTGAATGCATTGCGATTGCATTTAAAAATGGGCGGCAAACCGCGGCATCCACAATAGCACACGACATTAAGTATTTTCGCCGCAATTGTCGGATTTAGTGGTAATAATTATTCCATTGAACTAAGTTTAACATTGTCCTAATGTGTGATGGCCCCTTTCTCCGTAAAACGCACATGAAAAAAATTGCTATTAACGTCAACCTAATGCATGGAATTAGTGACAGCTGTGAGTGTCATTCCGTGATTGTTGAAGGGGCATCACAATCCATAGGGGTTGCGTTTCAAGCCCTACACCTTGCGGCTTTGTTTGAAAGCACGAGGAGCCAGAGGAAGGCAGGGGTGGAGATTAGTAATGGGGAAGGCCCTTGGTCACATCTCTGGCAGTGACATCAGTTACAGTTCCAATCAGTACAGTTGCTCGGAATGTACTTTGGTGTGACCACAAATTCAACAATACAACCAGACAAAACAAACTAAAAGGGGTGTGGGGGTCCATAAACAACAGGGAAATACACAAACAAAAACATTGAAGTGCAATGAAACATTGAAAGTGCATTGGTTGAGTTGATCTACTCTACTGGACCTCTGAATATTATTTTTCTTTTCTGACAGTTTCTCCTTGACAGGCCTCCACACCCTCACGTCGTTGAGGAGGAAAAACATAGACACTACTCAGTCAATAGCCTTGATAGAATGGGGCCAACGTGGTCTGGAAAAGTGACAGTTTCTTCAAACAAAACAGAATTATTAATAGAGAAACGATGCATTATTAATTGTGTGTGTGTATATAGGCTATGGGTTTGCATGTTAGGGGTGGAGAATAAGGGTACGTACTGTATATGTGTGTGTGTGTGTGTGTGTGTGTGAGAGAGAGAGAGAGAGAGAGAGAGAGAGAGAGAGAGAGAGAGAGAGAGAGAGAGAGAGAGAGAGAGAGAGAGAGAGAGAGAACCAGAAACCAACAGACAGTCAGGTAGCTGTTGGAGAGTGTGTTTGCACACTGTCCCACAAGCCCTTCGCCACACATTTCACCACATCACCACATCACCCCTCTCCAAACACAGAAATGAGATCACCGATAGCAGAGAGTGGTGGAGTGGTGGATGGAGGCACTTCTAGCCTCACTCACTAGCCTGCATAAGCTGCCTTGTCCTTATTAGCCTACCTGCCTTCTATACACTTGTTTTTTCGTTCTATGCACAAACCATGTAACCTGGCTCTCACCAGATTCCTCTTGTGAATTTCCTCATGAGCCTACTGGAGGATCTGGGTGAATTTCCAGACTGCCATTTGGCTGAAGCAATCAGTGGGAAAAGCGGGATTTTCAGAGATGTCACGCGATCAAAGTTTAAACGTGGTAGAGAAGGGAATAATGCTCCCACCCGCCTTTAGGGCACTGAACTTGACCGGTCGCCACCCCCTCCACCCAGTGGCAGAACGATTGCACACAGGGCCCCAGGAAAAAACAGTAATAGGACCCCCCATACGGCCTGCCGAAGTCAAGATAGGGCCCCCAACATCAGTACTGTACAGGAGAGCCCTGGGTGCAGGGGCATTAGCCCTGCTCGCCCCGCACTCATAGCTCCGCCCCTGCCTCCACCTCATGACCTCTGAGAGCCACATGCCTTTGCCCCTGTATTGCCCAGCAGTAGGATATACACGTAGCTGCATTTATGAAGCACTTACAGTATGCAGGTCATGGACATATATCTCTCAATAGTGTGTGGCCTCTATGGTAACTTGACTTGAGTGGAGGTTCACCTTGAGCAATGCAACGAAGCTCCCCACTCCCACCTGTGCTTCTCAATCCTTCCCACTTGCCAATGCCCTTCCAATGCCCTGAGGTTAGGGATTGATCTGAAAGTCCCCTGTCCACTTCACATGCCCCGAGAGCTATTGACCTTTATGCATGAATAATGCATACAGTAGTTGCAGCTATGGATGCTGTAATGCCCACTCGCTCACCTACTGGTGCACCCACCCACCACTAACACGCATGCACGTAGACACAGGCAGACATGCACACACATGCACATGCGCGCACACACACGCGCGCACGCGCATGCACGCAAGCATGCACACACGCGCGCGCACACACACACACACACACACACACACACACACACACACACACACACACACACACACACACACACACACACACACACACACACACACACGGACACACGGACACCTGTGCTCCTCAATACACCTCTATACATCTTGCTTGCCCTTCCAATACTCTTAGGCCCATCCACAACCCCCTCCACCTCACAAACCCCTTTGGCCCTCTTCATGAATAACACATACTGTCCGTAGACTCAGTTATGGAAGCAGCAGCAGTAGTTGCCATGGGCTCACTGTGTTAGAGTGGCCACCATCTCGTCCTTATTGCTTACTCTAGGTTCACCTTCAAAGGCGCAGTATCACTTACCACCAGACCATACCACCTGTGGTTTCTTAATATCCCTCCTCCACATCCTCCAACTTGCCCTCCCCCTCCAACTATGTCTTTGACCTGCTTATGAATCAGTGTTAATTTCATCAACCATGACTATGACTAAAATATTTCGTCAAAGCCCTTTTTTGATTTTCGTCATTTAGACTAAGACTAAGACTAAATTGGCAAGGCAATGACTAAAATATGACTAAGACTAAAATTGATTTTCGTCATTGTGACTAAGACTAAGACTAAATTTAAAAAAGCTGACTAAATTAATACTGGTGTCAAATAAAATAGAGAAAAAGAGAACCAGTGTGTGAAGACGTTTCATTCTGCACAGTGTGATATATGTTAAAAAGAGAAGCAGTGTGCGGATAAGGTTTATTCTGTACAGTCAATGATATATGTTAAAAAGAGAAGCAGTGTGTGTTCTATTATGTATTGTACAGTGTTGACTAAAATGACTAAAATGACTAAAAAATGACTAAGACTAAAATTGATTTTCGTCATTTAGACAAAAACTAAGACTAAATTGGGAAGGCAATGACTAAATTATGACTAAGACTAAAATTGATTTTCGTCATTGTGACTAAGACTACGACTAAATAAAAAAAAAGCTGACAAAATTAACACTGTTATGAATAACACATAGTTGCAGTTATGGCATTTGTGCTGGTCGTAGACTTTGTCATTCGATAGTGTGGCCACTGGTTTGTTGTGTATTGCTTTCTGTTACACTCTAGGTTCACCTACAAAGGTGCAGTAACACTTAACCTGAACCCAACCCCCTGTGCTTTTTTAATACCCTTTCCTCCTCCTCCAACTTGCCCTTCCCCTCAAACTATATGTCTTTTGACCTGCTTATGAATAACACATACAGTAGGTGCAGTTATGGCATTTATGCTGGTCATTTCATAGTGTGGCCACTGTCTGGTCGTATATTGCTTTCTGCTGCTATACACTAGGACAGTGGTTTTCAAAGTGGGGGCCGGGGACCCCTCTGGGGCCACGAAGGGATGCTAGGTGGTCAGTGGAAGGTTGGCAGAAAAGTACAGCACATCAAAATAAATAATTGATTAATTAATCTGCACCGAAATAAACCACAATCAGCAATGTAGCGAAGGGGAGTAGAGTTACCCAGCTGGGACTCGAACCCAGACCTTCTGGGGTAGTAAACTGGGGCTCTGACCGCTACACCAAAGAGCCAGGCTCATTGGCATGTTAGTCAGAACACACCCACAACCCTAGTGATGGTCACTCCATCACACTGCCTTCCCCTTCGGGAAGCGCACCCGTGCGTTTCACACACTCATGGTGTCCCTCACGCAACTGCCCATCATGCTTCTCCCATCCAGTGTGCCCCATCATCAATGCTTCACCCATCACTGGGGTCACCAATCCTGGGGGTCCCTCACATGGAATTACGGCTCACACACAATGGGTACGCTTCCGATGGCCTCACGGTACCATCCCACTTCTGACACCATTTGTAGCGAAGGGGAGTAGAGTTGCCCAGCTGGGACTCGAACCCAGACCTTCTGGGGTAGTAAACTGGGACTCTGACCGCTACACCAAAGAGCCAGGCTGGTTGGTATGTTAGTCAGAACACACCCACAACCCTAGTGATGGTCATTCCATCACAAGCAATATTCCCACAATCAGCAATATTCCCATCAGTTAAATCATCAATTGCATATATGAACATTATAGTTATTTTATATATCCCAATGGGACACTGACATACACACACATTGACTATGGTCCTGAAAGGGGGTGCACAGAAAAAATAGGGAAGCACAACCCAGTATACGTATGGGAGGCCTTGTCATGGTAAAGTTTGGGAACCCCTGCTCTAGGATCCCCTTCAAAGGTGCAGTATCACTTACCCCAACCCCAACCCCCTGTGCTTTTTAATACCCTTTCCTCCTCCAACTGGCCCTTCCCCTCAAACTATATGCCTTTGACCTGCTTATGAATAACACATACAGTAGCTGTTATGAAGGTATGAATGCTGGCCATATAAGCTTAGGTTCACACCAGGGCTGTAGTGGTCAAATTAGAGGTGGGTAAACTATTAATTTTTTGATCAGACAGACCGTGACGCGACGCAACGCAACGCGACACAGCACAAAGCAACGCAAGGTGTCGCGAATCTGTATGGCTGTCCTGGCATATTATAAAGTCATATTAAATCAATGACAGTCAACAAATGTGTTTGTAGTTTACTACATTTCAAATTTCAACAGTAAAGAAAAGTAGGCCATGTGTTAGGGTGACCAGATTTGGGTTTATGAAAAGGAGGACACTTTTTTTTTTGGTCATCGGTGTATCTGTGTATCTACAGGTATGAAAATGGGTATGAGGCCAGGCATGATAGTAGGCCTATAGAGTATCAGTATCAACGCATCCAAAATGGTAATTTGTTTAAAAGCCACTAGAACTTTTTGGCATGCACATTCATTTGTCTACTATAAATGACAATTAAAATCTCTTCAGTTAGGCCTATAGGCCTATCACATAATTTGTGTGATCATATGATGCAGAGTGTGCCTTTGCTACAATCCTAGATAGTAGGCCTAACACCTATATTGGAGTAGCTCAACAGCATAACAATGCAGCTCAATTTCATAGGCCTATTCCACTTTCTGCATTAGGTTTTTAAAAAATAGATTCATCATCATGTAGGCCCATCTCAGCCATTCCCCACAATGATGAATGGCATTAGGCTATAACATTGGAAACTAAATATAAAAAACACAACATTTGTGGTTTTCAACTGAATTGATAATGAAGTGCTATTAGGCTACATTTTAGGCTTATATGTTTATAAGACACGTCACAATTTACCCCTCCACCATCATCCATTAGGCCTACTCAGCTAGGCTAGGGCCTACTTGTAGTGACATGGTGCTCATAGATTAGCAATGGGCACTGCAGCCATTAAGAGAGGAACTGGAGTTTTACCCACCATTAATAAGCTAACCCATACAGCGTTATCAATAACTGCAAAGGAAATAGACAGAAGAAGATGAAGAAGAAGCTTGTAATTTCTTAACTCAGGAATGAGCTCTGAGAAATTGCTTTTGCAAATAACTTGGACATGTCAGATCATGAAATAATTTTTAGGCTAAGTCTTGTGACAAGGTGTAACAAAACTTGTACCTCCCTA
This sequence comes from Engraulis encrasicolus, assembly GCF_034702125.1. Classification (NCBI taxonomy): domain Eukaryota; kingdom Metazoa; phylum Chordata; class Actinopteri; order Clupeiformes; family Engraulidae; genus Engraulis; species Engraulis encrasicolus. The sequence continues at coordinate 4,408,484 of NC_085871.1, forward strand.
AATGATGTATTTGGTGGTGTTACTAGGCTTACTCCTGTGTTAGGTTACTTTACCTGGCTTCACACGCGGGATTTTTTCCCCAACTCCACCGCGACCGTGCATTTGCGTTTCTATCGGCATTGCCGTCCGTAGAACCGGCGGGCAGATGCGCTTTCGCTTGTAAACATGGGGCGCACTGGCTTGTCCCCTACTTCTTTCGGACAAACGGTGCGAAGTGGCTAGATTTGATGAGAAGGGCGTGACTAATTTGCGAACGGTAGAGAGAAACCTGGAGTGGATGAAAATGATTCCTACTAAAGCGTTAAGTATGTTCAACAATATTTTTTAAATGACACCAAATTTATTTTGGATTATTCCAACGGCAGATCACAAGGCGCAGGGAACTTTGACGTGCGTGATTGCCATTAAGAGCTGCGTAAACGCTATTTAGAGGTGGGTAAACGCTATTTAGAGGTGGGTAAACGCTATTTCCTAAATTCCAGAGGTGCGTAAACGGCGTTTACGTGCGTTTACCCTCCACTACAGCCCTGGTTCACACTGAGTAATGTGGTCACTGCCTTGTGGTATATTGCTATACTCTAGGTTCACAATGGTGATGGAGGCATTTATGCTGGCAGCCGGCACCTTCTCTCATCCCTATTGCCCTCTGCTCCACTGTAGTTTCACATTCAAAGGTGCAGCATGACTCCCACTCAAACTGTGTGTTTCACCACCCCCAATCCCACTCAACCTTCCAGTGCCCTAAGGCAGTCGTTTCCAAACTGGGGGGCGGGACCCCTAGGGATGTCGCGGGGGTACTACTGGGGGGTCGTGGAGAGAAGGGAATACTTACATAAAATCGATACAATTCTACATATACATGTCTACGATGGCAACATTAGTGGACTAAAGGAAATATTTTGCATTTGGAATATAGAGTGAGAGACTGAGAGGGGGGTCGTGAAAATATTCGTAGATCCAAAAGGGGGTCCCAGGAGAAATAAATGGGAACCACCTCCCTAAGGTTATGGCACAGCCCCTCCACCTGGTATCTATTCAGAGCCACATACTATATTTGACCTGCTCATGAAAAACACATAAACACATACTGTAAGCTGCAGTAATGGCAGCACTGCTGGCCATTTACTTGATAGTGTGCCCACTGTCTTGCAGTATAATTTCCCCCATCCACTGTGCTTCTCCATACACCATCCCACATTCGCACTCGCCCTCGCAATGCCCTAAGGTTAGATCACAGCATACTGACCAAGCCAGAAGTCTCCCTCTGGAAACCCTTCAAAGCCACATACCTTTGACCTATTGATGAATAACACATCAGCTAATTGCATTTATGAATTTATGGCCAGTGTCTCATCATTATTGGCCTCTCCTGTAGGAGGTTCACCTTCAAAGGCACAGTGTCACTCAACCCATCTGCAGCTATCTACACAATTTGCATCTGCAAGCTGCCTACAATTTCCCCTAGCACTCGAACACTTGAACACT
>NC_085871.1:4414968-4417468 GCF_034702125.1 Engraulis encrasicolus
GAGGCAAGGCAAAACACATCATCAACTGTTTTCTGGCAGTAACGACTTAATTTTCTGCCGCATGAAGTTCTAATAATTGGGATTAAATTGCCAGGCCGGTCGATAATGAAACGGGCTGGCGCGGGCAGCAGTTGCCACCGGTGGATATTTCAAGCACAGGGCCACGGCCAAGCCGGCATAGCACAGCATAGCGCAGAGCAGCGCAGCACACACCGTAGCTCAGCTCACAAGGGGAACGAGGGTGCAGAGCAGAGCAGAACACAGGGGTGATTAATGGGCCAGGGATGGTGGCCCGGGGGCTGGAGGAAAGGAGAAGGGGTGGAGGGAAGAGAGAGAGGAGAGGAGAGGAGAGAAGTGGGGAGGGAGGGGAGGGAGAGCAGAGGAAGAGATGGGGAGAGGAGAGGAGAGGGAGTGGATTGAAGAGGGGGTGGAGGGAAAAGGAGAAGAGAGGAGAGGAAAGGAAGAGGAGGGAGAGGAGAAGAAGAGAAAAGGAGACGGGGTGGAGGGAAGAGGGAGAGGAGGGGAGAGGAGAGGAGAGGGAGTGAAGGTAAGAGGGAGAGAGAAGGAGAGGAAAGGGAGAGGAGAGGAGAGGAGAGGAGAGAAGAGGAGAAAAGGAGGAGGAAGAGGAGGGTCTGGAGGACCTTAGGATGCGCCCTGCTCCCAAACCAAAATGCAGTAGAACCAATCAGGATTGCGGGATTTTCAGCGATGTGACGTAGTGCAAATTGAAACAGAGTGGAGAATAAGTGATCACAAGACCACGAATCACAAACAAGTTTGTTAATAAAGAGTCTTCCCCTTTACTACTTGCTTTCATCCAAAGAGACTCTCAAATATTACTGGGTGTTGGTTACATTCCCTGGAGCAGTGTGGGGCCTTGCTCAATGGCACTTCAGCCATGGAGGGAGGAAGGGATTGGTAAGGGTGGGGATTGAACCTGCAAACCTGGGATGTACAGACCAACGCTCTAACCATTACGCCATGGCTTCCTTGTGGCTACTCCAATTCCGTACAGGTATCCTCTTGGATATTAAAGAGGTGTATGTAGTGGCAGTATGTACAGTAAAAGCACAATAGACTGAGTAACTGACTTTCACTGTACTTGTTCGGTACAGCACTGTACACTATCGAACGTCTGTTTCCGACAGTTTGGTACGAATACATGGACCGTTACAAGCCTAGTATTTAAACATTTTTGTTTCTAAGTCCCCCCCACCTAAAATAGATGAGCAATTTCTCATTTGTCACTGACATTCAATTATAGCTCAGAAACATGCAGCATCTCTCTCTCTCTCTCTCTCTCTCTCTCTCTCTCTCTCTCTCTCTCTCTCTCTCTCTCTGACTCTGGAGATGTGATCCCAATTGCCCTCTGAGAAGCATTTTCTCCTGATTTGCGGTCATTTCTAGGGTGTTTTGGTGGTCAGTGTGTGTGTGTGTGTGTGTGTGTGTGTGTGTGTGTGTGTGTGTGTGTGTGTGTGTGTGTGTGTGTGTGTGTGTGTGTGTGTGTGTGTGTGTGTGTGTGTGTGTGTGTGTGTGTGTGTGTGTGTGTGCGCGGAGGTTTGTGTGGGTGTGTCTCTCTTGCTGCACCCTATTCTGCTGTTCATGTTTGCTGAAAAGCTCCCAATAAAAAAGAAAGCATCATAAATGTATGTATGCAGTACAGGAATATAAATAGCTTTGTCCCCATGCGACTTATAATGGCTTTCCGAGGTATATTTATTTTACTAAAAAAAAGGAAGGAAAGCCGAAATGGCAGAACATTTATTTACAGACTGTTAGGAATACGATTTGGTCTAGGGACAATTTAATATTGTGTAATTATAGAATAATGGGAGTCGCTCGACTGGGAAAAATAGACTGGTGTGTATGCATGCCATTATTTAGCTATTAGCTGTGTGTGTGTGTGTGTGTGTGTGCGTGTGTGTGCGTGTGTGTGTGCGTGCGTGTGTGTGTGTGTGTGTGTGTGTGTGTGTGTGTGTGTGTGTGTGTGTGTGTGTGTGTGTGTGTGTGTGTGTGTGTGTGTGTGTGTGTGTGTGTGTGTGTGCCAATTGGTGTGTAAGAGTTTGTGTATCACAGTATTTTTTAATATAGCGTGTGTGTGTGTGAGAGAGAGACAGAGAGATAGAGAGAGAGACAGAGAGATAGAGAGAGAGACTGAGAGAGAAACGGATGCGTGTTTTATTCTTGTTTTAGGCCACTGGCGCTGTGTCCTCCTTAGCGGCACAGGAAGCACACATTGTTCATTTCCTGTAATGGCTTCTTCATTACGGCACATAAGAAGACAGATAGGGCTATCCCTACAAGGCTACCCCAACCCCTCTCTCACCACCCATATAAACACACGCTACCTCTGTAGCCTCTTACTGCAGACTGAAAACACTCAACCACATCATAATAACATTGATATGAGAATGCAGACAGTCCTAAAGGTGCACTGTGTAATATTTTAGTGCTTTATTTCTAGAATTCATGCAGCCTATTTATAAACGTTACTTTTGCG
>NC_085871.1:4432468-4447468 GCF_034702125.1 Engraulis encrasicolus
TTACAATCATTGCATTGTTACAGAGATTTCAGATACACATCTCACTTTATTTCAATCTTGTTCCACCTTCCTGCAGTTGGTCACGTGAATTGATCATTAATGGTGACTCTCTATTCTTTATTTGGACAACTAGTTCCAACTTACCTCCCACCATGGTGATATGGGAAGTGTGAGCCTATATATACCACAACACATACGTAACCATCATGACGGTGGGAACATGGTAATTTTTTGTGTACCACTTTAAATTTTAAAAACCCCTACAATAAACACAGAATATAACAATGAGTAATATTTTCATGCAAACCAAAAATATTCCTTCAAGATAAATGGCTTTCTGTTTGAGAAATTTAGCTCCAAGAAGTGCATTGCATGATGGGACATGCATGATGGTGCATGATGGGTAAATGCACTTTGTGTAAGCACACTTCGAAGATATTTGAGTGAAATACAATCATGGTGCACTTAGAAAAAGTGTACTTGCAATATGTTAAAGCGATTTACTTTAAAGCGCACTATAGAAAATCACACTTCGAAGACATTTGGGTGAAGTGTAATCATATTGCACTTTAAAAAAGTACAATTGCAATATGTTATTAAAAAATACACTTTAAGTAAGTTCACTATTAGAACACTATTAGTATATTCCTCTAAATACACTTTAGCCAAACATCTTCGAAGTCCACTTGAAGTATGGTTCGCTAAGTGTACTTTCTTTGAGAGCAACTTAATTACATCTAATTTTAAGCACACTTTAACCCTATCCAGACCGGGCTTTTTTGACATTCCTGGGACCGGGGGGGGGGCTCATTTGACCCCCCCCCCCCTCATAACTCAGGAACCGAATGGCGTATGACCACCAAACTTGGAGGGGATGATCTTCAGCCAAAGATCTATGAATGACATCAGTTTGTGTGTTTGTGTCATTATTGGATATGATGACATCATTATGACGTCATTTCCTGATTTTATTGCCCAAAATGTCACCTTAATGTATTTTCCATCTATTTTAGGTAATGCACATCAATTTTGGTTACTATGTGCTTCAGACCACTTCAAATGTTCACAAGGGTGTCTGATGCTAATGAAAATGTAAAAAAATATGAAAAGTGATGATGATGAGACTTAGATCAGTGATTTTTGGTCAGGCATACCTGTCAGAAAACCGTTGCCATGGCAACAACAAAAACGATAAACATAATCTTTTGGTATCACACTGTAGCCAACTTCATGTTAGGAAAAGTCACAAAGTTTCGTAGTCCTAGCTTTAGTCATTCAGGAGTTATACGACATCAAAGTTGGTGCGGGCACTTTTAGCCCCCCCCCCCCCCCCCCCCCCCCCCCCCCCCCCCCCCCCCCCCCGGTCTGGATAGGGTTAAATAAGCATATTGTAAACATACTTTTTCTTAGCACAAAAAGCACGAGTGCACTTTTAACATGCTAAGTACACTTCAGTCATGCTTTTATTGTACTAAATTGAACCACTTTTTCACCTGGGTTACCACCATCTTGGGTTTTTTTTTCTGGGTAGTCATTGACTGTTGAGTTTGGGAGGGGACAGCTCACTTCCGACCAGGGCTCTAAATTCATTTTTTTTTGTCATCATGAGCCAATATGATCTAGCCAATTATGCACTCACCAACAGGCCGAATTTTCACCAGGTGTTAATTTAGAGCACAGCTTTCGACCATGGTAAAATAAGCTGTGTGTACAGCAGAGACACACATGGAAAGGATGTGAAAATCAACATTTTCTATGATTATACTGTACATGGAGAGAAAAAGAGACAGATAAAAAAGAAAAGCAAGACGAGAAAAGTGGTAAGAACTAATAATGGTAAAATAGTAACAATAGGATTGTGTAATAACAGGGAAAGTCCAGACCCTTACGAGCAAAACAACGTATGTAGTAAATTAAAATGGAGGCAGAGAGATAGAAAAGAGTTTGAAGGAGGCAGAGAGATAGGAAAAAGAGAGTGAAAAAGAGTAAAGCGAGCGAGAGGGAGAGAGAGAGAGAGAGAGAGAGAGAGAGAGAGAGAGAGAGAGAGAGAGAGAGAGAGAGGGCGGGGGTGAAGTGGGAGGGAAACAGAGATGGAGGAGAGGAGGGAACAAAGGAAAGAGTACCAGGCATGAACAAGGAGGATGAAAATTAAAAGGATGGGCCAATATGGGCTTTGGGGATGATTAGAGAGGCAAACGAACAAGGGATGCAGTGAGGCAGAAATGAGAAGGATAGGAATAGAAGACAAGAGGGTGAGGACAGGTCAATAAGGTGGCTGGATGTGTAGCTGGAGAAGTAGGAGGAGGAGGAGGAGGAGGAGGAGGAGGAGAGGGAACGAGAGATGTAGAGATAGAGAGTTGAAAGGAAGAGTAGTAGGAGGAAGAGAAGGAAGAGAGGGAACTGGGCATGGTGGCAGGGGAAAAGAGCAAGAATAAGAGGAGGAAGAGGGGTGTGAACAAGGGATGGAGTGCAGCAGAGATGGAGAGATGAATAGAAGAGGAGGAGGAGGACAAGGGAACAAGGGATGCAGTGAGGCAGAAATGGGGGGATGACAAGAGGAAGAAGAGGAGAAGGCCTGGTGTGATGAAAGGATGGATTGAGGCTGAGATGAATAGAAGAGGAGAAGGACAAGAGAACAAGGGATGCAGTGAGGCAGAAATGGGGGGATGACAAGAGGAAGAAGAGGAGAAGGCCTGGTGTGATGAAAGGATGGAGTGCAGCAGATATAGAGAGATTAGAGAAGGAGGAGAGGGAGCAAGGTATGGAATGAGACAGTGGAGGAGGAGGAGAAGGTGAGAGAACAAGGGATGGAGTGCCGCAGGAATCGAGTGATGAATAGAAGACGTGGAGGAGAGGGAACGAGGGATGGAGTGAGGTGGAGATGGAAAGATGATTGGATGGAGGAAAGTCAATGAAGGAATGTTGGGGGATGGGATGTAATGGGAGGAGCAGCCAGAGTTGTATAAAGCAGAAGTAGTAGTACTGTACTCTTAAAGATTACAACACTAGTATGCTATTGCATAGCTGAAACCATGTAATATAATACCACTAATGTTGTAATTACATCTGTAAGAGTACTTCTACTTCTACTTCTACTTCTACTTTTTGCAACTCTGTGAGCAGCTGTCCAAGCATCAGTGTGTATTTGGTGCATCTGTCCTCTATTGACAGTCAGATGGGTTGATGACAGGTTGCGACTTAGACTGCAGGTGTTAACACCAGGCTCTAATCAATGGCTCACTTAAGAGTATAGATCCATTGCTCTTGCCTTGTAGTATGGATCTCTCTCTCTCTCTCTCTCTCAATCTCTCTCTCTCTCTCTCTCTCTCTCTCTCTCTCTCTCTCTCTCTCTCTCTCTCTCTCTCCCTACCCCTATCATCCTTGCTGGCTAATTTTCTCTCTGGTTTGGAGTGTGGCCAGTTGGCTTGACACTTGTGGTTCGGTGATGTGATTTAGCTATTTACTGAGTGCTGACAGCCAGGGACTCTGGTGTGTGTGTGTGTGTGTGTGTGTGTGTGTGTGTGTGTGTGTGTGTGTGTGTGTGTGTGTGTGTGTGTGTGTGTGTGTGTGTGTGTGTGTGTGTGTGTGTGTGTGTGTGTGTGTGTGTGTGTGTGTGCAGTTCTGTTTTTCTGATGGGAATGGAGATCAAGGTCTGTCCAGTGTGATCTACACACACATACGGCGCGCGCGTGCACACACACACACACACACACACACACACACACACACACACACACACACACACACACACACACACACACACACACACACACACACACACACACACACGCACACACACACACCAGGCACTATATCTAGAGTACTGTAGTGTACACTGTCTGTCTGTGATGCTGATGGAGCTGAAGGTCTATCCACTGGCTTCTCTACGGCCTTGCCAACCCTCTCCATGGGGGCACAAGGTCAAATCCTCCTCCCTTTGATCAGACGCTCTCGCATTGAGTGGCTCTTGGGTGATGGCCCATCCAGGAGTGTGTGCACCGTAAAAAATAGAATTACGCATTGTTCAAGTAATTACATGTTCACAATTGAATGGACAGGAAATATGAATTATTATTAACCAACAGAAAAATCCACATCAAACCGATAGGTTGCATCTCAGTGATATGTGAATATAAAATAGTGAATATTGCAAATTGAAAATACTTAATTGCCACAACTGTTTATTCAGCGCATGCGCTTCTTGGCCACGACACAGGTTGGGTTTCCTGTCAACATGGGAAGGGCTGGCAGTGGCAGGCAACATCCAGTTCCACTCCGGTTGAAGTTTTCTCAACTTTGTTTGCAGGATGGCCAAATTTCGAAAAGGTACGTTTTTAACAGGCTGTAAGCAAGTGTACAACATTGTGTCCTGTTAAAGAAGTAATTTAACATGTCTGTGTGTGTTTTTATGAATGACAAGATTTCGTTTCACCATGTGCTAGTTTTGAACCAGTGTTTGCTAATGGGCTAGCTCATATGGCATTCATGTTAGCTAACTGTCGAGCGAATTCCTGCAGGAATGTTACGGACCGGCTGTTTGTTTATCTCATTTAAAAACTGTCAATGCATCTGTGGTACAGTATATGGCCCTCTTATATAACCAGCGCGGTATGTCTGATTTCAATTTGTGGCATGTAATGGTTACAAGCTGACCGCAAGTCCAATGCCACACTGCCAATCCACCTGGAGTAGCCATGTCATTTACTGGTAATGGTAACATTAAGGACTCAAAGTTTCTGTTATCATAGTCTGTGCTTTTTTGTTACTGTTCAGCTGTTAGTAGGCTGAATAGTAGCGTGCGTCTGTGAGGCTGTGTATGCTATTGCACACGTTTGTCTTTTGTTTTTGTTCATGCATTCACTTCTAACTTGTGCACATCAAATGAGCTAGCAATTAAAAGTAATCTTCATGCAATGTTATGTTGGTATGCTATGTGGCTCCTAGCAAAAGGCTTTTTCTTATGGATGCTAAACTTATTTCAAAATATCCTTTCTGATTATGTTTCAGATAAGAGCACCACATCTCCCATGTTCTTCAAGCACTGTGGTTTCTCCTTAGACCAGGACAATCTTCCCTGAGTGACACCAGGAGCTTCACCATAGGAGACCCCAAAAGGGAGTTGTGCCTTAAAGTCATGCCTTGTAAGATATCATCACAAAGGTGCGCTTTAGCTAATTTAGCAGTTGAATTTCATATTCAAATGTGAATGATGTGCTTTTTCAAGAAATATGTTTTAAAAGGGACTTTTCAATAAAAAACACCTAGAAAATCAACATTAGAGGTGCACTGCAATGATTTTAGTTGTTCATTTGCAGAATTCAGGCCACCCATTCACAAATGTTAGCTTTTTTAACAAATAGTCAACACTACTATTACATTGCAAGTGTTCATTTTAAGGTGGGAAATTTGCATTTTACATGCATGAAAAGGGGGGGTGCTCTCCATGGTTCGCCATTTTGAATAGTTTATTAATATTCAAGAAATATTAAATTTGGCAATAGGCAGAAAGGTTTCAATGAGCAGCATAGTTGCAATGCCTACTCTGGCCACAATCTTACACAGTGCACCTTTAAGTGTTCTGGTGTTTAAGTTATCAGATCATAGCTTACTGCTTAAAGCCATGTGTCCTGATTTTATCTTAACCCAAAACGTCACATAATTGAGCATCCATACCTCGTACGCTGTTATGGTCCTTTAGTGGAACTATATGTACATAATATTCTCAAGGCATGATTGTCACAGTTGGGCATTGCTTGGCTAAGTATTATTCTTGTTGCTTGCCATTATAGGTTCTTGAAAGTAGAGAGCAGTGTCTATGTTAAAATCATGGTTGCTGGCATCAATTAATTGAATCATTACTGTCCTTTGACAGCTGACCTTGTTGGGGGAAGGCTCTGGGTGACGCTGAGGACACATTGTTGACGGATCATGGTGAGTCTTGTGTTATTGCCAAATAAGTCATAAATTCTAACTCTATAAATGTGTTTGTGTATAATTTATTGCACTGCTACATAAAATGAAGGGAACACCTAAACAATGAAATGCAACTGTCAGTCAATCATACTTCTGTGATCCCAACCTGTCCAGTTAAGCAAAATGCATTTTGAATCCATTTTGCTTACTGTTCCTTTCTAGCTGAGTATTTATGGAACAGTATAGTTGCTGGGGAAAATCTTTTAATATTGGAGTAGAAAGAAAATTAATAAGTGAAACGATTTTTGCTATAAAGAAGTGTTTGAACTCTAACTCTGACCAAACTGATGTTTTTTCTTGCTTTTTTGACATAGACCTCTGACATCCTCAGGCACCGCAAAGATGCTGCTCTTCGAGGACTTCCAGTATTTCTCTGTGAGGACCCCAAGGAACTTTTCAAAGAGTGCCTTGTAAGTAGTCATTAGCATCAGACAGGAACTTTTTCCAACAAATCATATAATGGCATACAGTGCCTTTATGTTTCATACTATGTACATTATACTCATGCACACTCAGACTGAAAGTGTGCTGACATGCACGTAGTACAGAGTAATAGAATACAATAGAGAATAGAACTGGAGATTTAGTCTAAGATGGGGTAATGAATAGAGAAGGGGTGGATGTCTTTGTTGATTCACCTGTGGCACCTCCCTAAGGGCAACAATTCAAACTTCAGTGATGAGGTAACTGCCATTGATCGGGTGGGGGGTAAATGAATAGAAATTCAAAGTGAAACATGCAGTGGCAGGGGGTTGAGTGGCAAAGACTGAATAAGTGAGTGAGTTTGTGTATGTGGTGGTGGTACTGGCATTTCTCCTGGCATCCCCTCCATGCCCTGGACACTGCCGGGGGACATAGCACATTTTCTTGCCACACATTGATGTACCACCTTTGACAACCACTAGCTGAGCAACTTCAGTGGATTATACTCTGCCTCATTTAAACCTACATTGCAGAAGAAGGGGGTGAGGTGAGGGTGGAATGGTCTGTGGATGCCACCTGCTGAAAAAAACTATTTCTGGGGCATACTTTGGTTATTACCTCCAATTGCTACTCATTGGTTGAAATTTACAAACTGTAGACAAAATGAATTAACAGTGATTGCTTCCTTGCTGGTAGGTTGTCAGGGAGTTACATTGCTTTCGGTTTGATGTTCCCTTTATTTGTATAATAGTGTCATGTAATGGGACCCAGCCCTATGAGTTTCATCATGAGTAGGTGGTACAGGAGGGGGCACAGCAGATTTACAAAGTCAATGTGAGAGTAAAAATACTTTTTTGTGCTTTTGTTGTCTGCAGGAGGCCGATGCAGATGGTGTGGCTGTGGGCATTCTATATGTTCGTGAAGACTGTGGTCCAGGTACATCTACGCGAGTGCAAAACATTGCCGTCATCCTCGAGGAGAGTTGTTTTGCAAGATATCCCAGATACCCCAACTGCTCTGGCATACCTTTTTGGCATACCTTACCTTTTTTTCCTTTATGCCCTGAATATCTCCTACCCAAAGGCTCTGAAGTATACCTTCGATACTTTGCAAAATGTCTTCATGGAGATTTGTCTCAAATGTACACGGCGTGTACAATCTCTGAAAAACAAACTGGCACTGTAAGACTGACGGCGAGGCTGCAATGTCAAGTTCCCATGACTGCCTATGTTCTCACAATGTTGGAGTATGGCTATATTTCTGAGGGAAAAAATGTGGATGACATTTGAACTTAGCTTATACTGTAAGACTGAAGACGAGGCTGTATTTTGAAATGTGTGGCGGTTACATCAAGTTCCTTTGATGGCCTATGCTCCCACGGTGTTGGAGTATGACTACCTTGTATTTCTGAGGGGAAAATGGGGAAGACATTTTAACAAACTTGCACTTGAAGAGTGAATACAAGGTTGTATTTTGAGATGCATACTGGTTACGTCAAGTTCCCCTTGATGACCCATCTTCTCACAGTGTGGAGTATCGCTGAGTTTTACCTCCTTACTTGGGCTATACTAGCCTGGTTCTCACCGATGGTGCGGGTGTGTACACAAACCAGCATCTGGTAGCGTTGCCATTAACATGCTCTTCTGGAGTCGAAAATAAATGGTGCATTTATTGCAATTCACCAACATATTTCAACTCGCCACCAACAAATTCCTCCAAAAATGTTTTCGGTTAATCTCTAGAGTCAATGTGTGAGCAGCCGTTGATCTTTAAGCAACAAGTGCTCCGTTTATTCTCTACTCGAGAAGAGTGTGTTAAGGGCAGCGCTATGAGACGGATGTGTGTGTAGCTCCACTCCACCGGGGTGCTCCGGAGCTACACTTGCGCACCGTCGGTGAGAGGCAGGCTAGGGGTATACTGGCCTTCAAAGGCAAAGTGCAGTAATTGAGTTGAAACTGAGAAGGGTGTTCATTACACCACCTTTTATGTTGAAAAAAAGACCAGCGGTCCAAATGTGTCCCGTTTTCAGAGATTTTGCCATGTCAAATTTGAAGTAACTACAACATCCAGTCTTATGGGCCGTACACACACGTCGCTGCTATTTACTCGCTACTTGCTCACTCGCCTACTTGCCACTCGCTCTGGGTGATTTTGTTTACTGGTTGTCATGGTTCCCGCTGTCCGCGCCAATAACGTCCGTACGAAACAAAATGTAGGCCTACGCTGTTTAACGTTGATCGTGTGCTGTGCACAACCATGCATATGAGCCTTTGATGGTGTACACTGTATGTATTTTCCTCAACACTTTTAACCAAAGCGTGATGGCGTGCAGAAGTTGGGTGGTCAGAACACCACAGGGGCAACGTCACCTGTCAATAATCTGTATTCTGCATTCCAATTGGTTACTCGCTTAACTCGCGTCGCTCGAAGATAAAATAAGTTAATCTCGGAACCCGCCCGCATCGCATCGCTTGTACTCTCCTCGCCTACTCGCCAGCGAGACTCGCTGGAACACGTAGACATTCTATTGACTTCATCCGCTGAGCGAGTAACTAGCAGCGACGTGTGTGTACGGCCCTTTAGGCCTTTTTCTCAGTTTGAATGTTAATGTAATTACTGCACTTTCCCTTTGTATGGCGGTATAGCAATTTCCCATCATTATCTTTTCTTTTACATTATGTTTTATTTACCAGACATGTTAAACCTTATGTTACTTAGGTGCAGGGCCATGTTCTGAATTGGCAAATGTGTATTTAGGCTGTGTATGGGTCAATCAGTGTCTCAAACTTGTAGCTTGTGTTTCAGAACTAGTAGAGAGCAAGTAGATATGAATGGCATGACACCCCAATTACAACTGCACTTAATATTGCAGCTTGGTCTGTGAAACCAAATTTAAGTTCTGAAGGGCCAAATTTTGTTTAAAGACACTAAACCCCATTTAGCTTTCTATTTCCTGCTTAAAAAGACAGAAAATGGTTATGCTCTTAAATTGTATGAATACTTTTGATTCTGTTCAAAAGTACTTGTTGAAATAAAAACAAAATCAAAATGTGAAGTTTGCTGTACATTATTGAAATGTTGTGAATGTCTATTCAGCAAAAGGACTAATCTGTGCTGGTATAATGAGGAATTGAAAATGGACTTAATTAAGAATTCTTAATAAACTTTACAGTGTTATCATAGTTGAGATTATCATGGGAACATCGTTGGCAGAACGTGCCGACTGTTCAGTAGAAAGACGAATTTGTGTTGGTAGAATGAGGAAATGAAAATTGACTGAATTAAGAATTCTCAATAAATATGACGGTGTATTCATAATTGAGATTATCATGGGAACGTGGTTGGCAGAACGTGCCGACTGTTCAGTAGAAAGACGAATTTGTGTTGGTAGAATGAGGAAATGAAAATTGACTGAATTAAGAATTCTCAATAAATATGACGGTGTATTCATAATTGAGATTATCATGGGAACATCGTTGGCAGAACGTGCCGACTGTTCAGTAGAAAGACGAATTTGTGTTGGTAGAATGAGGAAATGAAAATTGACTGAATTAAGAATTCTCAATAAATATGACGGTGTATTCATAATTGAGATTATCATGGAAACATTGTTGGCTAAACCTAAAATTCTAAATGCAGAAGGTTGCCCTGTTTTTTTAAATAGTCTCAACTATTTTAGGCTGTGTGTGTGTGTGTGTGTGTGTGTGTGTGTGTGTGTGTGTGTGTGTGTGTGTGTGTGTGTGTGTGTGTGTGTGTGTGTGTGTGTGTGTGTGTGTACATGTGTGTGTGTGAAAGGGCTGCTGTGGCTTGTATTGGTTGGATAGATGGATGGTTGGATGGATCTAGTGCCTGAATGATCAAAGCTGTTGTGGTGCTTCCCGTGCCAAAAGCCTGTCTGTGACAACACTTGTCAGGCGTGTGTGTGTGTGTGTGTGTGTGTGTGTGTGTGTGTGTGTGTGTGTGTGTGTGTGTGTGTGTGTGTGTGTGTGTGTGTGTGTGTGTGTGTGTGTGTGTGTGTGTGTGTGTGTGTGTGTGTGTGTGTGTGTGTGTGTGAGCGTGTGTGAGGCATGAAGGTCTACCCTAGCCTTGACAGGGTCTTGTGGATGGCAATCCATTAAAAAGAGAAAACAACTTTGACTTATTACAATCAACCAAAACCACAGTGATGGAAATATCCCATACCATCCAAACACTCACATGCACACTTGCTATTTTTTCCCTTGTAGCTGTATTTTGTAATCCCACCAGTATGGAACCAGTCCCAAGAGGGCAACACTAAAGACATGCCATCTGTTCATTTGTAAGCATGTTGTGACTCTTTTGGATGGTCTTATAAGTGAAAATACAGTAATAAAGTAAGAAGGCCTATGTTATGGTGAAGGACTTGCATTTGACTAACAACGATGTTATCACTTCATTATCGCTCCAATTTTTCCATGACTTTTTATCATTTATTATATCCCCCATCTGGGTTTGCTTCTCCATTCACTTTCTCCATTGGTTTCTCTCTGTTCTTTCTGGGTATTGTGGAACCCCTCGTCCCCCCTCCCCATCACATGGATCAGCCGCCATGCCTGTTTACAGTACCAAAGGTCTGCTCCCTCTTGTCCATCACTTGTGTTTACCTCCTCAGTGCCAGCTCAATGGCTTTGGCAAATCTCAAGGGAGGGGAAGCCAAGTGTGCCAAGCCAAGTGAGACACCACCACCAGCCATGAGCCGCTGTTACTTGGCAACTCGATAGACCACTTAGCCACTACTCCTTCTGGCGTACCATTTAGGACCCCACCCTTAGTACAGTGGTAATATTATGACTAAGCCTACAGTGTGCCAAATCACCAGCCGTGACCCTATCTTATCTTGGCACCGCCAGTTTGAAAATTCCTCAGATTCTCCTCCTCAGCCTCTCGTATCTTCCCTTTCTAATTTTCATGTACTTTCCCTGTATATTGGTTTTGTTTTCTTGCTGGATTTTCAGAAGGGATCTCCCCTAAATCTATATATGATCAACCATGTCTTTGGTAGAAAAGTTCTGTTTTGTTCTGTCTTCTCCAGCGCTGTGTTAAATGCCTCACAACCACCTCAGTGACTGTGACAGATCTCAAGGCATAGTAAAGCTGCTAGTCTGCCAAAAACATTAACCAATGACCCCCCTGTTTTCCCTTGGCGCCTTCGCTTCTTTTCTTCTTTTTCCTCTTTTCCACTCTTAGCATTTCCCCACACCCTTTCCCAGTACCATGGTAGTGTCACACATCTCAACTGAGAGCACACCTAGTGTGGCAAACACGTGACGTGGTAATGGCACATATTCTCAAGGGAGAATCGGACTCGCGCCACTAACCATAGCCCTCTTTTACCTCCCTTCGCCTTTTGCATACCCAGAGGGAAATGATCAAGTCCTCCTCAAGACTCAGTTTCTCCCTACATTTTGGGTCTTCTCTTGAAGTACCATAGTAATTCCACAGATACACCAAGGGAGAAGTTGAGTTGTACCACTAATCATGGCCCTCTGCTACTCTACCTCTCTTGCTACCTCTTCTTGCTTCCAGTGGGACATTTCTCCACTTGTCTCTCCTTCTCAGCCTCCTGCCCTTTTTCTTCCCCTGCCCAAGTAAAGAGGTAGTGCCAGTGATCTCAAGGGAGAATACAGTAGGTTTCAAGTGTGAAAGCACTAGCCATGGCCCTCTGTAACCTTTGCACGTCCACTGGGGAATTCCTCCTCCAGATGCCATGTTTCTTCCATCTCCCTCCCAGTGTACCATGGTTATGCCACAGACCTGAAACACGAGTAAGACTATCCCTTAGCTCCTTTACATTATATTACACTTTGCTGATGCTTTTATCCGAAGTGACTTACAGACATTACAGGGTATTGGTTTCAGTCCCTGGAGCAATGTGGAGTAAGGTGCCTTGCTCAAGGTCACTTCAGCCATAGAGGGAGGAAAGGATTGGTAACGGTTGGGATTGAGCCTGCAACTCTGCAATCTGCAGTCCAACTCCCTAACCATTACACCACGGCTGCCCAAGCTCCTCTAGTGGGAAAATCCCTCCGTTTCTCTCCTCTTCGGCTCCTGCCATTCCCCTTTCCTCTCTCTCTCCTCTCCCGTGGTACCTACTGTTACAGAACATGCCCCTGAAAGGAGGCAACTGTTGTTTGTGTGTCTTGCACCCGCTGCGAACTCTCAGCACTCTTGACATGTTGCTCTCTCCACCTCAGACTGAGACTCGGGGTGCCATGTGAGCCTCCGCGGAGCAGGCACCAGGGAATCATGGCAAGGTGTGACAGGATTGTGGAAGGTGTGAGGGCAAACACGGGCCACTTCCTCTTTCCCCTGTGGTGTTGTTGAGACAAGTGCCTGATCTGGCTTCCCTTTCCCTTTAACACAATAAGACACGGCCCCTGTTATGAATGAGCTGTTACCACAATGGCAATTACCAAGTCGTAATGTATTACTAAAGGCCCTGTGCACTGTCATAGTGGCGTAGTATGGTGCTAGTAAGTGTTTTCAGTGACTATTGAGCAGGTGGCGCGCGTGTGTTAAGGGGCTACATAGACTCACTTGATAGACTACTTTATGCTACGACTGTGTACAGTATATTTCTACTATGCAGTTATTGTTTTTTATTACTATATTGTCTTATTTCAAGGACACCTGATAGACCAATATTGTTTTTATTGTTCAATGTGATGACAGTACTGCATATTACTACGATATAGTCATTGTTTTATTACTAGATATGTATTTCTCATTTCAAGTCATTTCCCTGTGGTGTGGACACGAATGTTTTACGCACATTCATTTTTAGTCTGATTCATCTTCACTCGATGAACAAACATTGTTTTGACTGTTTTATCAGAGGTAGCCTAGTGTATTTCTCAAGGTCTCCTCACAGACACATCACATAACCTGCTTCATTTGCCAGCATCAATCTACACTCTGTCGTTTGCCTGTCTAAAAGTAACTGACATTAATAGTGCCAAAAAAAACACTTTCATGTTGAAATAACCAGCCATATTGTAGCAGGTATGCCTTTTATTGCAGATGCCTCTCTCCTGTCACCCTCTCTCATGGCAGTTGAGAAAATTATATAATTATATGATAATTATATTATTGTAATGTGATGAAGAAAGCCAAGAAGAGATAATAACGGCCCTGGTAACTAAAAATAGCATTTCCCCAAGCAGAAGGTCTTGCAATTAGATATGCTCATGTTACATTGTGGAGAGGATGCTACTGTTTGAGCTAGTTTGAATTACAGAGTGGTTGGTACCCCCCTGC
Source organism: Engraulis encrasicolus (assembly GCF_034702125.1). Lineage (NCBI taxonomy): Eukaryota > Metazoa > Chordata > Actinopteri > Clupeiformes > Engraulidae > Engraulis > Engraulis encrasicolus. The sequence continues at coordinate 4,446,143 of NC_085871.1, forward strand.
CCTGTTATATTTTTGTATTTGTCTTTCGGGGGAACTGGGTCTTGAGAACACATTCATGAAAGTGTGTGCGCGCGCACGCATGGACACACACACACACACACACACACTCTCTCTCTCTCTCTCTCTCTCTCTTTCTCTCTCTGACAGGCAGGCAAGCATGCACGCGCACACACACAGCCGACAGAGCTAGCATCACTTAGAAAGCCAGCTAGCTCAGCACTTCGAACAGCGTCTGTCTGTCAGAGGAAGGCTGGCTCGAGGGGGGATGGGTTCATAGAGTGACTTGAAGGGATTAAAGATCAAACATACAAACTGGCAAAAATTAGGATTAGAAATGTAGCAAGCGTAATGCTTCTGACAGTCAGAAAGAGCGGGAGCGAGACAGAGAGACAGAGGCAGAGAGAACAGTGAACGAGAGAGAGGGAGAGAGAGAGAGAGAGAGAGAAGAGAGATTTTACTAACATCGTGCTGGGAAAGCACAATTCATTTTTGTGTGTGTCAGAGGCAGACAAGTGTTGGCATGTGCCCCACTGTTTCTGTTATGGGATGAGAACCGTAGATTGTTATTCTTCCTCTCCTCCTCCCCCATCCTCTTATTCCATCATCCTCTTCTTCTCCTCCTCCCCCATCGTCTTATTCCATCCTCCTCTTCCTCTCCTCCTCCCCCATCCTCCTCTTCCATCCTCTTCATCTTCCCTCTTTAATTGGCTTGGTGCCTCCTCAATGAGCGTGCACACTGTGCACAGTGCACACACACACACACACACACACACACACGCGCATACACGCACACACACACACACACACACACACACACACACACACACACACACACACACACACACACACACACACACACACACACACACACACACACACACACACACACACACACACACGAGACCTCACGTGGCGTCTGATTTATTATGCCTCCCTTCTGTAGCGTGGCATCCGTAGCCTTCAACTACATATATGAATCACGCCAATCCCCCTCCTCCTGTTTCAAAACAGAGGTGCTTAATGAGCAGAGGCCTGATGTGTCATATCATAAGAAAAACAACACGTATACTGTAGAGGACAAGAAAAAGAAGAAGAAGAAGAAGAAGAAGAAGAAGAAGAAGAAGAAGAAGAAGAAGAAGAAGAAGAAGAAGAAGAAGAAGAAGAAGAAGAAGAAGAAGAAGAAGAAGCGTCTTCATTTTAGGGCCCACTAGCATAAAGTGACCTTGTAAGTGAGGCATCATCGTCATCATCGTCATCATCGTCATTATCATCATCGTCATCATCGTCATCATCATCTTCATCCTCAAAGTCAGCCTACACTAGTGA
>NC_085871.1:4452468-4459968 GCF_034702125.1 Engraulis encrasicolus
GGATCCACTGCTTAAGATCCTGCCGGACCCGGACCCTGTGAAAAACTCTATTATCCTGACGGATCCGGAACCGGAACCGGATCCGGTGCATCTCTAGAAAATAACAAGTTATTTTAGGCAGCACCATTGAAACCCATTCATCCTCCACTTGTCCGTGATCACCATCAAACTTCAATACCACCTGAAGAACTGAAGTCATTCTGACTGGTTAAAGATTATCTGATACTATTATCAAGCATGATGAAACAATTTCTAAGGAAACTACAATACTTAAAAAGTGCTTGATGCAGCAAAGTGTGAGTAGCACATGCATTTTGATAGTGATGAAAGTGTGAATGGCTGAAACATTTTGAGAACTTGTAACACTCTTGCAACAAGCAGCCCCATCTAAACCAATCTGCTAATCAGTGCCTGGCCTCACCTGAGTAGGGCTGTTATGCCATTATTCAATTACGGGCGTCACCTGCCAAGGGCCTGATGACTCTGGTCACATGGTACTCTTGCACCTGTATATAAATCTGGACTATCAACACTTCAGTTGCTTGCCTGCCTGCTGGCTGGCCTGCATGGCACAGCATAGCACTTGTTTGCCTACAAGCTTGCCTACAAGCTTGCTTACATGCTTGCACACTTTCCTCTTTGTGAAAGCTTGCTGTATGTGGCATCATTTGTGGCATTGTTGCATATAATGTGCCTGCTGCAAATTAGGCATTGCTTTGAGAGCTAGCTTGTAGTGCTGCTAGTTTGCTGTGCTACTTGGTACAAAATAATTTTTTAAAGACTGACCAATGCTATATTCATCATTGGCTCATCAAGAGATACAGTAAAAAGCCCACCTTGCACACTATCATTGTAACATAGCACTGCATACTCTGAAATTTTATTCATGCCCACACTTTCAAAGGACCACCGCAAACCATTTTCTCAATACAGCATTGCGTCATAGTATCATGCTCAAGGCACTCCAGTCATGGTGAACGATGGGAGGGTGGGGTGGTAACATGGCCAGGGTACCACAGTTATGGAGAATGATGGGTGGGGTGGGAAGTTGCCATGGCCATATTCATGAATACAACTATGACCCAGTATTTGCCTGTCATCACACAGTACAATTCAATTTTTTAACTGAAATGTACTGTTATTTTTCTGTAGAGTACTGTTATTTAACAGTTCAATTGCTGCTGAAAAAATGTTATATACTGTGATACATTAAACAGCAATGAGCTGTATTTGATTTTTGGTGTGAAATAACAGTAGAATTACAGGTAAATATAATTGCCAGTAACTGCCGTTATTTTGCAGGGAAATTTTCTTAGAGTGTGACACACAGTCACTACATACTGTAAACAGAGTGGGATATTTTGTGTTTAATTATTTTTTACTCTTTTATATTTTGGGCACTACGCAAGCTAACCTTCACAACTATGATCTAAAGTAAAGTACACTCGTCAGCACAAGTGTATTTTCTTGTGGCTATTTGCTGCTGGAACTGCTCGCTCTGCTAATGCAATCTCACTACTGAACAGTCAGGGGGAATGAGGGGTGTCGTTTGAGTAGCTAACCCCAGGATATTTGAAAGGAAATTTTGGCCACTTATGCATTAGGGTTAAAATAAATTGTATATTCTTTTTTAATTTTCAGATTTTTCTTAGGGTCTTACCGGGTATAAGTCTTTAATGGATAGAAAAGTGTGAGATTGTCTTACTGGATCAAGATTGAGTTCACATAATGGAGGAGGATATTCAAACACACAACAGGTGTGTGTAGCAAAGCCTAAACCAAACACGGTAGGCTACATGGTGCAACAACGATATTGAAACCACTTGATGTAAAAAGTCATTAAATCATGAAGGGAACTGTAGGAAGGAGGTCACAAAGCCAGAAGAGTACATTAAAAAACTGAAGAGAGTGCACTGAATTGAGGTTCTCTGAACAGGTTATTTCAGGTTTTAAGCTTATGCAAAGGCTTAATGTGAAATAATGATTATCCATTTCTGACGCACTGTACTTTTAACACCCTAACTTTAGTCTCACGAGACAGGCACCAGATTTCAGACCCTGATTAAGACATGCTTTTACATGTAATTACTTTTAGAACATAGCATAACCACTTAAAGCAGGGATGTCAAACTCAGGCCCGAGGGCCAAATCTGGCCCGTGCGGTCATTTTATTTGGCCCCTGAGATCATTTCAACTGAGTTGGCCCACATACACAATCAATATACATGTATAGTAACATGACTTCAGCATCAAATATGGTAGGCCTACTGTATGTCACATGAGTATGAGTGGGTCTAGGCCACTGTTGCACAGGCCGAATGATGTTGACTCATGAAGTCATGTTATGTTCATAATGAAATGTCTGTAGATTTTGTATCCATAATAGTTTACTTTTTTCATACAACAGCAAGGTTTGAACAGCTTTGTAAGTGCTGAGAGTTGTCATTTTCAGTGACTAACTTAACCTGTGACAGTAGCATGCACATACATGTGATAAATGTGATGTGACTGTGACATTGTGTCCCCAAGGTATTAGCCTCCACTCATCTCCCTATGACTTCTCTGAGTCAGAGATCTGACACATTTGTCATCTCTTGCTGCTGTTTGTGTATGTATGTGTGGACGCGCACGTGTGTGTGTGTGCTTGTGTGTGTGTGTGTGTGTGTGTGTGTGTGTGTGTGTGCGTGCGCGCGTGTGCGTGTGTGTGTGTGCGCGCGCGTGTGCATCTGTGCATGTGTGTGTGTAGGGGCGGGCATACACATTTGGCATAGCAGAATTTGTGCAAAGCTTTCTGTAAGTAATTACGATTACGATTATAATGATATGCTTCCAAACTTGTAGTTGTATGCTTATAATTGCATGCCAAGCGCTGCACATTCATCACAGTCAAGGTTTTAATTGGTGGTGACTGTCCACTAATCTACAAGAGCATTTGAAGATCCTGCTGGTGAATGACAGACTGCGAGCTCCATGCCATGTCTGTACAAAACCGGTCCAATACATGGGTTCGCAGTGTTTGTAAACACAATGTTATGAGGAGGGGTCAGACACTGGCAGCCAACCACATAATCAGGGGTTGAGTTTTGCGCAGCTAGGTTCAAGCAGCCAGGGGAAAACAAAAAATTCTGTCACCAAAATTGTAATGGCTATGTCTTAATCTGTTACTTAAGGCTCTCAGTTATGTCATAGCGATGTTGTTATGATGTAGGGTGACCAGACGTCCGGTTTTGCCCGGACATGTCCTACTTTTGAGACCTAAAAAAATGTCCGGGGGGAATTTCAGAAATGCCCGGGATTTTGTTGGACTGCCTGAAATATAGACCTAATTCATCTGCACTGTAATTTTCACAATTTGACTCCACTCCAGGTTTCTCTCTACCATTCACAAATTAGTCACGCCCTTCTCGTCAAATCTAGCCACTTCGCACCATGTGTCCGAAAGAAGTAGCCTCGGGGACTAGCCAGTGCGCCCCATGTTTACAAGCGAAAGTGCATCTGTCCGCCGGTTCGACGGACTGCAATGCCGATAGAAACGCAAATGCACGTTCGCGGTGGAGTTGAACAAAAATTCCCGCGTGTGAAGCCAGGTATGAAGGTAATCTAACACAGGAGTATGCCTAGTAACACCACCAAATCCATCATTTAAGGAGGTACAAGTTTTGTTACACCTTGTCACAAGACTTAGCCTAAAAATGCTTTCATGATCTGACATTTCCAAGTTATTTGCAAAAGCAATTTCTCGGAGCTAGAAGGACTCATTCCTGAGTTAAGAAATTGAGCTTCTTCTTCATCAGCTTCTTCTTCTGTCTATTGCCTTTGCAGTTATTGATAACGCTGTATGGGTTATCTTATTAATGGTAGGCCTAGGTAAAACTCCACTTCCTCTCTTAATGGTGTCCCATTGCTAATCTCTGAGCACCATGCCACTACAAATAGCCTATCTAAATAGGCCTAATGGATGACAGTGGAGGGGTAAATTGTGAGGTGTCTTATAAACATATTAAGCCTAAAATGTAGCCTAATAGAACTTCATTATCAATTCAGTTGAAAACCACAAATGTTTTATATTTAGTTTCCAATGTTATATAGCCTAATGCTGTTCATCTTTGTGGGGAATGGCTGAGCTGGGCCTACATGATGGTGAATCTATTTTTAAAAACCTAATGCAGAAATTAGAATAGGCCTATGAAATTGAGCTGCATTGTTATGCCGTTTAGCTACTCCAATATAGGTGTTAGGCCTACTATCTAGGATTGTAACAAAGGCTCTGCATCATATGATCACACAAATTATGTGATAGGCCTATAGGCGTAACTGAAGAGATTTTAATTGTCATTTATGGTAGACAAATGAATGTGCATGCCAAAAAGTTCGAGTGGCTTTTAAACAAATGACCATTTTGGATGCGTTGATACTTTATAGGCCTACTATCATACCTCATACCCATATACTTTCATACCTGTAGATACACAGATACACCGATGACCCCCAAACCCCCCCCCCCCCCCCCCCCCCCCCCCCCCCCCAAAAAAGTGTCCTCCTTTTTACAAATCCAAATCTGGTCACCCTAGTTATGATGTAGTTGAGTATTTTCAGCAAATAGTGAATAGGCCCGCCGGCGACTCCATCTGCACTAAGAGGCTACATCAATTTTTATTTTATTTCATAGCTGTAGGTGTTTGGTTGTGCACACAAAACAATGTATCTTATTATACACTTCATAAGGCAGCTTGTGTTTTTTCTTAACTTTTTAATCTCGCCATTATGGCCGCTTTTATTGGCCGAGTAATCCACTGTCTTTATGGCCACACAACAAAAATGAAGTTGGCCTCCCACTGGCTATTGTTACATGTAATATTCACTGGCAAATAGATGAAGTAAACGAGAGAGAGAGAGAGAGAGAGAGAGAGAGAGAGAGAGAGAGAGAGAGAGAGAGAGAGAGAGAGAGAGAGAGAGAGAGAGAGAGAGAGAGAGAGAGAGGATACACAGACAGATGGAAAAGGGAGTGAGAAAGGTAAAGACAGGGATGTGGAAAGTTGGAAGGAGTGAGAGGGTTAAGGATGTTGCTGATGGATGGAGGACAGTATGTAATGGATGGGAGAGGTGTGTCTGGGTGGTTGATTACCCCTTCACCATCCCCCTGCAGTCCTGCAGTCACAAAATAGCTACATCACCCATATACACAGCCACACACAGCCTTCATCACCCAAATACACCACAGGCATGCACGCACGCACGCACACATGCACGCACGCACACACGCACACACACTCACACACACACACACACACACACACACACACACACACACAGCCGTCATCCCCCAAATACATACACACAGCCTTCAGTTTATACTTACTCAGCAGTCCTACTGACCGGGACAACATAAGGAGAGAGAGAGAGAGAGAGAGAGAGAGAGAGAGAGAGAGAGAGAGGAGAAATGTAATCAGCTGGAGATATGCATAGAGGCAGAAGTTGAAGCTGGAATCAAGTGCCTGTAACTCAGAGATGGAGAGGATGCAGAGATGTGTGATGAAAGCATCCATCAGCAGCAACTGAACTGGGACGAGAGAGGGATAGGATAGGAGAGGGGGTTAGTTTTAGATTAGTTTTTCTATTTTACAGAGTTTACGTGTGTGTGTGTGTGTGTGTGTGTGTGTGTGTGTGTGTGTGTGTGTGTGTGTGTGTGTGTGTGCGTGTGTGCGTGTGTGCGTGTGTGCGTGTGTGTGTGTGTGTGTGTGTGTGTGTGTGTGTGTGTGTGTGTGTGAGAGAGAGAGAGAGAGAGAGAGAGAGAGAGAGAGAGAGAGAGAGAGAGAGAGAGGTGGCGGTATATGTGTGTGTGTGTGTGTGTGTTGGTTTGTCTGTGCATGCGCGTGCGTGCATGCACGTGCGTGCGCGAGCGTGTGTGCGTGCGCATACGTGCGTGTGTGCTTGCGTTTATGCACAAACGTCCATATCCTCGTGCCTGTAGAAAGGTTTCCAAAAATGAAATCAGAAACTTCCAGAGAAAAGTACGCCTCTTTAATGGGACGCTCAGGGACTATTGATAGCACCCTGCCTACTTGGTGTCTGCAAATTACAGAAAATACTCCCAATTCTAGAGCAGGTCGGGTGTGTTGGAGCACTGACAAAAGGCAGGTAAAATACCGGTAGGATTTTTTTTTATTTTTAGAAAAAAATAAGCACACACACACACACACACACACACACACACACACACACACACACACACACACACACACACACACACACACACACACACACACACACACACACACACACACACACACACACACACAGTTTGGCATACACACAATGTTTGGCAAAGAGCTAGAACATCGCCACTGTTTTTTCCCTCTCAGTGCCATAAGCTGTGTGGTTGGTTGGGCGAAAGAAAAAAACAGAGGGGCGTGAAAGAAAAAGACAGGCACAAAGAAAGAAACAAACAAACAAAGAAACAAAGAAAGAAACAAAGAAAGAAACAAAGAAAGAAAGGTGTAGATGCCTGAATTTCGTCAAAAGTACGAAAATTCAGGTTCCGTGGTGCCAGGTCATTTGTGTAGCTCTCTCCTTTAGACTGCATTGCCATACAGTGTATGCCAAAGGGTTGTGTGTACTGTACTGCAACCAACACAGTGGTTTAGAAGGAAGAGCAAGTTGTTCAGCAGTTTGAAAGTTCATGGTTGCTGGACTGATCCCAGTGGAATCCTGGGAAAGGATAATGACGGTAGACACTTACAATTCAAAACACCAAAATACTGTGAGAGAATGCAAAGAGTCTATATCAAAGTTATATCAGAGTGTCTATATCAAAGTAGAAAGAAAACTCAAGTTACTCATTTGACTCCAAAATATACCAGTTTGACCCTTCCTGCTCTCCCTCCAACTTCCAGGCACTTTATTGCTATACTGTAGGTCAAAGTGTTCTTTAGCCAGAGGCTGAACTGCACCCCATGCTGCTTCGCAATGTTGAGGAAAGAACCCTTTGCAATGCAGCCCTTTTATCCACCCATGTGTGGTGTGGTGGGTGGAAATGAGGAAGGAATTAACATGTTAAGTGCTCTGGGACCTCTGCTGAGTATTAAGAGGAAGACACACATAAAGGAAGTCCGTTTACCATTTTAATTGCAACGGGGCCTCCTTGCTTGGCCTTTTCCTAATATTTCCTGATATGTGATTATGCTCACATCGCAGTGGCAGTGGGGTGAAATGAGGCGCCCAGATGTATGATTTTTTTTACATTTAGTTTTGCATTTTAAGTTATTTTTTGTGTTTTAGGATGACTTTTAGGTGCCTGCGTGTGTGCATGCGTGCATGCGTGCGTGTGGATGTGTGAGAGTCTCCCATGAATCGGCCTCTTCTAACCCTCCATCCCGTCAGCTTGGAGTTGTGACTCCCTTTTCCTGCCAAAGTGCTCAGATGTCATGTAGCACTCAGACACCAAGCACATCCCTGAATTATTCATCATCCGAGTGAGAGGGGAGAAAAGATGATGTCGTT
>NC_085871.1:4469968-4472468 GCF_034702125.1 Engraulis encrasicolus
GATAATCGATAATATTGTCTCTCTCGCCATTTTCAAACAATATAATGTGCAATAAAAAACACTGCTATGCAAGGTGCGGCCTCCTTCTTGAAACATTGAATGTAACATTTGAGCCAGCAGACTCAGAGGTTTAAATAATTAAGATTGACGCCTGCTCCAAGAAGAAATGTGTCAAACAATATAATGACGTAAAAATGCAATAAAAATGTGACTACACCCCTTCACATTTTTAAAGCATCACGGCGGGGGATATACTGTATATATGTTTTTAAATACATCCTCATGGAGCATAATAGACTCTAAATAGGCTTTTTTTGTATTTATTATTAAGGTAAGTTATATAGTCTTTCTTTAACATTTTCTGTTATTTATCTTTCTCAAGCACACTGAATGGCTTATAGGCCTATCCATGGTGTGATGTAAAATAACCTTGGTGGGGTATTGTTAATTCACAAATTATTACTTAGACAGCTTATTTCAAACAAATGCACGTAGTTACTAGCTAATTGTCAGTCAAAACCCAAATCAGCCCTGTTAAAGGCATTTCAACATCAGCAAAAAGCAAAAGAGCATGAACAGATGCACAAGTTCTCTCTCTCTCTCTCTCTCTCTCTCTCTCTCTCTCTCTCTCTCTCTCTCTCTCTCTCTCTCTGTGTGTGTGTCTCTCTCTCTCTCTCTCTCTCTCTCTCTCTCTCTCTCTCTCTCTCTCTCTCTCTCATACCCTCGACTGGAACAAGTTGCAATTATGCGCTCTTTAAAGTCCTTTATGAACGCCCATACATTGTTTCTTATGAGTTATGAGTCGCCATGCCTCTGTTTCCCCTGTAGCGCGCTCAACCGTTCACGTTCTCCTGGTGTGACAGATTTAAATCCACGAATCTTATCTTCATGATTTGCTTGCGGACTGCCTACTCACATTGTTAGGTCTAAATAAACAAGAAATATAGCGAAAATCACAAAAAGAACAGATAACGAACGTCGGGGTAGGAGGCGCATTGAAATAATAGTGAAAACTCGGCGAGGTTTAAAATAACAGCCTCAGAGCAAGTTTGTCGCGACGGCACCACTATTTCATGTTTGCACAAACACGTCTTCGTCGTGGATATTGGGTTGCTGCGTATGTTTCAAAATGAACATTTGCCTCCGTGTTGGAGCTGTTCATTCCCCTCTCTGAGGAACGTTGCAGATGCGCTGACTGAGACTGGAAGAATATTGCGCTCCTAGTCTCTAGCGCTGATTCTTTGTCGAGGCTTATAAGCGACGCGCGGGAACACCAGCGTTCTATTTCAAAGACGCAAGTAGCCAGATCAATGCACTTTTTTCCAAGCAGAACTGCACTGAAACTTAAAATTACACCAACATTTAAGCGTCATTGCGCTGCGTTGGCCTATAACGAGCCATCAGTCTTACGGCTACGATAGAGAAAGGGAGAGAGGGAAAACAAAACATCACGCAAATAATACTTATCGGGGCCAGAAAAGTGATCGTTCTTGTAAAAAGTTATCGTCCGATTTATTGACTTATCGTATATCGTGACAGGCTTAGTTAACAGAACTAACTAGAGTCGAAGCTTGAATGGATACATTGTGACCTACAAAGTGTTAAATGTCTACCAAACACATCACCACACGAAAGGTTATTTTGAACAAGAGAACATGTGACCACACCATAATTATAACATTATACAACATGGCATCATGACGCTGCGTATGAATAACACGCCAATTTCAACTGCCTATTGCGTGTGTTCAGCATGACTTTGCATGTAAACGCATGCTCTACAACGCCATGTGACAGGTTAGGGTTAGGGGTGGTGTTGGTCTGGGCATAGCTTAGCATTTTGGCGTTTAGCAGCGGAAATGTGCTGCAGCCACGCACTACTTGCCTCGCGCGAGCCTAGTCTCACGGCAAAACTGCGTTGTTTTCTGCTGCGTTGTAGCACGTCTTAACAAGAAAATTTGTTGAACCAACACGTGGAATGTGCTAGCATTACCTCATGTTGAACTACATGCTAAGTGTGTAATTTCTTTCAGCCATTCCTCTATTTGAATTAAGTCATTTTTCAGTTTAGTGATATATGTGCATTAACAGGCCTGTCTGACCCTGAGGATGCGTTGTGTGCGTGAGTGTTTTTGGGTCATGATACTGATCATTGATTAATCAATGGTGTGTCCTACCGTTCATTTAACACCATATGGATTTCAGCTGCTATGGGGCAAAGGGTTCCTGGAAGAATGAACTTAATGTGGCGTAAACACATATGCATGCACACGCACGCACGCATGCGTGCGCACAGACACACACACACACACACACACACACACACACACACACACACACATGCGCACACACACACCCAAAAATATACAGACTTTCTTTCTCTCAACAACAGTGGGGGATTCTGCAACGTCTCTGACATCACATACACGCATGCATCTTATGTATTTCCCACACACACATGTACGCATGTGCACACACACACACACACACACACACACAC
>NC_085871.1:4477468-4482468 GCF_034702125.1 Engraulis encrasicolus
TGCGGGCGCACACACTTTTTTCGGAATAGGCCCTTGTTGACTTCATTAATTCAGTAGGTGTGTGTGTGTGTTTGTGTGTGTGTGTGTGTGTGTGTGTGTGTGTGTGTGTGTGTGTGTGTGTGTTTGTGTGTGCGCGCGCGTACGTGCATCCCCGTGCGCACGTGTGCATGCATCGCTGTGTGTGTGAGTGTTTGTCTTTGTATGTGTGTGTCTGTGTCTGTGTGTGAGCAAGCGTGTGTGTGTCTGTGTGTCTGTGTGTGAGCGAGCGTGTGCGAGTGTGTGTGTGTCTGTGTGTGTGTGTGTGTCTGTGTGTCTGTGTGTGAGCGAGCGTGTGCGAGTGTGTGTGTGTCTGTGTGTGTGTGTGTGTCTATGTGTCTGTGTGTGAGCGAGCGTGTGCATCCTTTAATGATTTATATGTCTTGCCAGCCAGTTCCTTTGGAGGCAGGCAGGCAGGCAGGCAGGCAGGCAGGCGGTGTTAAATTAAAGAGGAACTACGTGACTATCCCTCATGGAGAGCAGTTTCCTGTAATCATATCTCACCGCCGTGCCGCTGCTACCTGCTTTTCCACATGGATTAAATACCAGCCACACTACACAGCACACTGATGCACACTACAGAAATTATACTACACACTACTCTCACATGCAACACATGCACTACATGCAGTACAAAACACACTACACACTCAAAGCACAATGGCAATTTCACTTTGATGAGGGTTACCAGTTTCTTGTAATCATATCTCAATGCTGCTATCTGCTTGGACTAAATACCATGCACACTACACATTGCACACAACACACTAAACATACTGCAAACTTCACGAGGTATGCTACACACTATTCACACATGCACACAGCACAAACAGCATACTACACTACACGCTAACACACACACACACACACACACACACACACACACACACACACACACACACACACACACACACACACACACACACACACACACACACACACACACACACACACACACACACACACACACACACACACACACACACCATGCAATGCACTGCACAGTGCAAACTACACAATACACACTACACACTCAAACTCAATATCACTTTGATTGGAAAAAGAGGATACATTGGTGTCCTGGTATCACTGGGATTATATTAGTTGTGCAAAAGGAAAAAAAACTCTCATTTGCCACTTCTCTTGTCGTGAGTTTAGTTTGTGCAGTTGACCTATTTTTGTTATTCACCTCTTTATTGTTTTGACTGCAAGCATCACTCTGGGGTAGTATCCAGCGGGCAGTAGTGGTGAATGAGACTGTACAGTAAACGGGGTGAAAAAAGTACAAGTCTAGCCTCACAGTGTGTCTCCCTAAAGGGGTACAGGGGAATATTTAGTGTATAAGATCATGTACTAGTGTTGTAATCACATCATTAATGGTCCTTTTACTTTATTCACCTCTTACAGGTAAATGCCACTCGTGTTGTAAAAGTTCAAGGATCTACAGCACAGCTTCTAGGTGCCGGTAAAACCAGCAGTCTTCCATAATTCAACAGACAGAAGTTTACCACACATTTGTTTGACTTTTTGCTCATTTATTCAGAGAGAATAACACCTTTGTTTCGCCTCTGTGCATCATCAGGTTTGCTCAGGAATGAGCAGTTGTCATTACCACGTTGATGTGTTTCCAGTGATCATTGACTCAATTGTGGCAGTGTAGAAGGACATCTGCTTCTCTGATGGAATTTTGAACCTCCTTAAGGGCTCTGCATACTTAACGTGCGCACTTTGGCGCATTTGGCGCGAGAACCATTAAAATGTGGCAGACCATTCATAGTCAAAAGCGCCATTAACAGGCTTTTGCTTGGATTTTCGGAAGTGTGCCCTCTGCTGTTCATGAGAGAAACTGCAGAAATCGCCGGCAGAATCAGATGCAGCGGTTGTAGAGATCTAAAATAGAAAGCCAAACACGGCTGCTGTAGGGCTACTGAACGTCTGACTTGTGACTTACCACAATGAAACATAGATTTTTGTTGTAGCCTACATTGCCAGATCATTCCAACACCATGTGAGAGCATTGTTCTGGCTGCAGAATTTATAAATAGATCGCCAAACACAACGTGCTTCTGAACAAAGTAGGCCTAAACAATTGTTTCACTGAACAACATTTAAGGGAGAAGATAAAATAACTTTCAAGGACATTTTATTATCGTCAAAATGATGCAGGGTCAATTCTGTAGTAGCCTGCTTTGTCTGCCTACCTGCATGGTCGCTGTTGGCGCACGCCAAGTTACAAAAAATGTGGGGTGCACGAACTCGCGCCGCGCCAGCCACGCCAGGGGCGTGTGACGTCATTTTGAGCGCACGCCATCGTCACGAGTGAGGTATGAAGGAGGTTAGCGCCAGTCACGCTAAGTATGAATCCGCCTTTAGCCTCCTGAGGTGGTACAGACGCTGTCTAGAGCGCCTTTTTCACTATAGATGAGACGTGAGGTGACCAAGACAGACCGCCAGAGATATTAACTGCTAGATACTTTTTAAAAAGATACATTTAGGGGCCTTTGTGCCCAAAGTGGAGATTTTGACTGGAAGTGAGTGTGGGGAAGGATTGGCAAATGACCCGGGCCGGAATTAAACCTGGGTCGCCAGCGTAGTAACCCAGTGCCCTACCGTTCGGCCACGGCAGGGCCAACTCCTAGATGCTGTGCTTGAAACAGCATTTCATTGGTGTGCTGGTATTATTGTTACGCTTAGCCAATGCAACAATGCAAATACAAGTATTTTCTGACTCTCACATGCTGTGGGCTACCTGGCTGTGCATATGTGCAGTTGACCTTTTTTTTTTTTTTTTTTCTTTTTTTATAGTTTACTGCGGGTATCATTCAGAGGTACCGTAGTATCCAGGCAGGCAATGTTGACACATGCTATTGTGTGTGTGTGTGTGTGTGTGTGTGTGTGTGTGTGTGTGTGTGTGTGTGTGTGTGTGTGTGTGTGTGTGTGTGTGTGTGTGTGTGTGTGTGTGTGTGTGTGTGTGTGTGTGTGTGTGTGTGTGTGTGTAGGATGCGGTCGGAGAGTGGGATGCTATATTTTGCTCTTTTCAAAAATTCTGCCACGTCTCTTGTCATGTGATATCAAGCCAACGCCACACACCACTACCCACTCACTCCCTTACTCCCTTTCTCCCTTTCTCTCCTTTCTGTTCCTCTCTCTATCTCTCTTTCTCATTCTCCCCCTCGCCCTCCCTCCCCTCCCTTCCGTAGGACACACTCATTCTGTCTATCCATCTCTGTGTCTCTGTGTCTCTCTATCTCTCTGTCTCACTCTCTCTCTCTCTCTCTCTCTCTCTCTCTCTCTCTCTCTCTCTCTCTCTCTCTCTCTCTCTCTCTCTCTCTCTCTCTCTCTCCCTCTCTCTCTCTCTCTTTTCTGGTAGTGGTGAAACCCTAGACTGGTTCTTGATTATCTCTGAAGTCCAGATAAAAAAACGTATCTGTCCAGGCTAATGCATCGTGGAAAGTGAGATCAGTGTGTGTGTGTGTGTGTGTGTGTGTGTGTGTGTGTGTGTGTGTGTGTGTGTGTGTGTGTGTGTGTGTGTGTGTGTGTGTGTGTGTGTGTGTGTGTGTGTGTGTGTGTGTGTGTGTGTGTGTGTGTGTGTCAGGGATTAAAGTTCTCCGGCATATACCGGATTTCCGGCTTTTAGCGATTGCCTGTGGGTTTATTTGTTTTTTAAATACTCGGAAATAAATTGACGGTAAATAAATAAATAAAAAGACAACCGAAATCCCTCCTGCGTTTGTCAGCCAATGGTAGCAAAGGAGCGCACTAAAACTAACATTGTTAACCAATCAGAAGAAGAAGGGGGCAGGTCTTAGGAAAGCGTGCTACTTCAGTATCTCGCTCGAGTCGGACCACCACAGAGCCGGCGGTCTACGAGCAGTCGCCGACTCGCCGTTCTCATGCCGCGGTCACAGAGCAGTGTCAACAACTCGCTCTACATGGCAAGGCACCTTGCACCGTTTATTGCTCTATGAGCAGAAATATGTGTTAAGATTACTAAACTGCATGCTATGGATTGGTGATGCCGCTGTCGTCAAAAACATAAATGGAACTGGACATTGTGTGTTTGGACATAGCCTACAGAATGTCGATAAGCATACAGTGTTGATAGAGCTTCTCTGCTCAGTGCTAATAATTAGCTCTCCACAACACACAAGGTTCTGTTTTTTCCACAGACGTTCGATCCCTCTGTGTCTTTTCATAATTTCTGAACCCAACTTAGAACTTAACACAGAGCTGTCACAGCATCTCCCGGAGTGTGGAGCGGTCGAGCGGACCGTTTATCTGTGTCTCATCTCCTAATGTCAACCACTGCCTGTGCATTATGCTACCGGTAGTTCCATTCAAAATAATGGCTGGATAGCGTGATTCATGAATCAATCACCAGATTACTTTCTGGGGTTGTTGGAAGAGGTTGTAGGAAGATGTGCTTCAGTCTACAACTACTTGTGAGAACACCAACAGTAAGAGAATAATTTGTTATTAGTTAGAATTTAACAAAAAAGCTTAGTTTCACTTCAGCATGTTGCAGATGCCACACTCATGCTGAGTACTCATGCTAACTACCGAACTTCTGCTAATGTTTTAGCTAAGAGGAGTCGGGTTACTTATGATAAACACCACCTACATATTAACTGATATTATCTCCGATGGAAAAATCAATGCAAAAGTATTGACATTGGCGCTGTGTTCAACTTAAAAGTGACTCAAATAGCGCCTAGCAAGATGGCAGTCTGCATGCAGTTTCATCCCACTAGCTGCAGTACAGGTTTGGTTGTTGGGTGTATAATTCCTGTCATTGGCACGTTTTTAGTCTACATTCATCTCAAGTTGCCGTTTTCATGATGATTGTGAGATCGTTAAATAATATGTCACATAGGCCTAATGGCTTGTTGATGGCTTTTAACAATCTGTTAATGGGCTTTAGTTTTCAGTGGAATTCTAGTCATTGAGTGATGGACAGAACAACT
>NC_085871.1:4499968-4509968 GCF_034702125.1 Engraulis encrasicolus
TTGGGGGAGAGGTTATGTATGTACGAGCCTTCCTTTGTTCTCCATCCACTCCACAAATGCAAAGGGCCATGGACACAGACACAGACACGAAGGGATGCACATACACGTACGAGCATGCACGCACGCACACACGCACGCTCACACGCACACACACACACAGAGGTATGGAAGAGAGCATATGAGCCTTACTGGGAAACTATGCTGAGTCTTTTCTGCTTGTTATCCCAGTGCTTGTTTTTCCTTGTAATGTGTGGTGCTCTACTTTTGGAACGATGTTATCGTCATTGAAAACATTTTACCACTACTACAAGATTACACAACGTCTTTAGTAACAAATTATGACTTGGTCGCCATTCTGGTAACAGCAGATTTATAACCGGGGGGCCATGTCTTCACAGATTAACCTGCTCTCCTTTATCCTGTGCAGTGATGGGCAAAAATGGATTCATTCGTATACCAAATGACCTTCTTTCCATTATTTTATGTATGTTCAGAGCAATTACAGTAACCTTTATGTGATAAATGACCAAATGTTTCCAAAAGTGAACATGACAGTATAAACAGACATGACAAATATGATAAATACAGAATGAATGATGAATGAGATGCAGTAAATACAGTACCAAATGTTTCCAAAAGTTAATATGACAGTATAAACAGACATGACAAATATGATGAATACAGAATGAATGATTAACTAAATGCAAAATTGTGGTGTGTGCGGGCACACTGAGGCGGAGTTGTGAGGGAGAAGATTTTTTGTGACGCACACATGAATCATGATTCCTCTCCATTGCTCTTCTTAGTCACTGATGTGCATGGGTTCAGGCAGATAGATTTGAACTGTACCACAGATTGTATAAGTCCAGATACACCCGTTGTTGGTTTCACGGTGTATTTCCAAAACGAGGCAGGTTTAGCGCTCTAGTTGCAGTTCCACCCTTATCCACGTGGCGGCCCGGAGACCAGAATGAATGGAGTCCTATGGAGCAAAACCCCCCCATGGCTGAGTTTTACATTTTTTTGAGCAACGCATATGCGATTTTAAGTGTCTATGACGTCACATCCTTAGCTAAATGCTAGCGAGTAGTGAGAAACAAAAACTCCTCCTGTAAAAAATCAAACGGACATACTTTTTTATTAAACTTTTGATGTAAAAGCCTTATTGAAGTCTCCAGAACGACATTCAAATCTGAGCGTTGTTGAGGAGACTTTGGTGAAATTGATCATTTTTAGCATCTAGCTCCATTGGGTCCCATTCATTCTGGTCTCCGATGCGCGCCTAGTGGAGAACTCATTGGAACTGCAGCCAAAAAGCCTATACAATTGGGCTTACACATGTAATAGGAAGTGGCAAGGCTGTTCTATAAGGGCTGTGACTGTACCTCATAGCCTGCCATGGACAATATCAAGCCACAGGACTAGACCACGAAATAAGGATAGAATGTTGGACTGTGGGCAGTACGGTTTGTGTGTATTTAGAGTGAATTGGACTGTTTCAAATACTGTATACAGAACGTATGGATGGCAAATACAAGCAATCCAACATGGCATTTCTCCAAGGTCAGTGCAAGACAAAAAAAGAAAGCACAGTACTGACATATGTGCTATAGTTTCTTTTTTTTCTTTTTCTTTTCAGCAGCCCAACATGGCAGTTTGCCAAGGTTAGTGCAAGATGGAAAAAAGACAAAGAGTACAGCTGACATACAGTATGTGCAGTAGTTTTTTCTTTCTTTTCTCTTCTTTTTGCTATTCCTCTCCTTCCTCTTCTTCCTCCCACGTCGGTGATCTCATCTGACACATCACTGTGTGGATGAAATTTGTCAGAGCGGGCCTGACGTGCCAACGGTCGGCAGTGTGTGTGCGTGCAGAGTGCCTGTGAGGCAGTCCAATGTCGGGGAAGGCTTCCCACTCAGATGAGCGTAATGGAGAAGGTGGGTGGGTAGAGGATGAACTTATGGTATGTCTGCTCTTTGGAAATCCCTGCCACTCTACTGTACATGGAGTGGGTGGTGTGTGGTGTGATGTGGTGTAGCCTTGTAAGTCAGAAAAGAACCGAAGAAATACATCCTGAGATCTGACCTACTGTACTGCACTGCACAGTGCTATACTAACACTACAGCGAGCAATAGTGAAAATGCCTTAGTATATTTATTTTTGGTTTCATTTTTTAATTTTATTTGTTGCAACATCCTGAAATCTCCAGGAGATATGTATTTTTCCCTATTCCATGGTCATACCATGCAGCTTCCTTGAGACTTCCACTGTGTTAATGTGAGGGGGATTGACAGAGATTGTCCAGACCTCGCTAGGACCTTGCATGGTGCAGTCACGAAAACAGAGACGGTTGACAGACTAGGCAATTGCCTAGGGCCCCACCGAAATCTCTTCTCTTTAGGGGCCAGCAGCAGTCAACATCGTCATAGTAAAATTCCACCAATAGTAATTCAAAAGGGCCCCATGCCTATATTTTCCTTAGGGCCCCAAAAATGTTAGAACCCCTGCTGGTCACAAAAACAGGGCACCAAATGAGTGGCTCCTACTGCATCCATCCATTTGATGAGGACAGGAATGTCAGGCCAGGTTGTAGAGTGTACTACCTGGGCCCACTTGTGAGATTGTGTCTTTTTGTGTGTGTGGGCGGGTGGTTGGTTGTTTTGCCTACAGTCGGTCCCCCTACAATGCACACCCTTTACCGAGGTAATGCCACGTCATCCACCTCGGTACGTACCGGGCCTAGCTGCAGTGTACCCAAACAACCGCCGGGTGGCACTTGGGAGCGCTCGCTCAATACACATTCACTCACACGCACACACGGGCGCGCACACATACACATACACACACACACTCTCTCTCTCTTTCTCTCTCTCTCTCTCTCTCTCTCTTGTTCATATCAGATAACCATAGCACAGAGTGGTGAGGAAGCGCAAATGTGTTGGCAACATTTATTACCATATGGGATATTTTAGACGATGTTGACGGCATATTAATATGCTCATATTCACCAGCACGCACCGATTCAGCGGATAACGACATGCCTAATTAAATTGTGTGAGAACACCTCCAGGAAGTAGGAAGAGTCATAAAAAGAATAAATAGCCTAATGAATTTTCTTTTCTTTTTTAATGATGATCGGATGAATTGCCATTAATGTGCAAGCTCTATGTGTAGAAATTGAGTGTAGCCACAAGCCCCTACCGATTCTCGCATCGCAAGATTTGAAACGTCTAATATTACAACTTCAAACTTGATATCTGTATGTGAATACTTTTTTCGTTTGGTAAAAATTACGGAGGGTGCAATAGGGGGCCTAAACCTCACTGCAGTAACCTACAGCGCCGCGTTTGAGCGTTTAAGCCTTGGCTATTTATCTTACATCGCCAACAGCTGGGGCGATAACCTAACCTATACTTCCGTAATCAGTGCTTAATTTGTAAATCACAAGGTACCGGAACGCAAAAAACATATGACATCACAGCGACGGTGAGTTGGACAGAGGTCCCGGAACGCACAGAAAAACTAAAATTACGCAAACGAATAAAAACGGGAAAAAACAGATGCAATTCCCTGCATTTGAACGACATTGAGTCCCATGTCAGCTCATATCCATACGTTTGTTTCTTAATAGCCTACAAGGGACGGTTGGCAATCCAATGGCTATTTTAAACAACAGCCATAGCATAGGCTAGACTATTAAATGCTGTAATGACAACAACCAATATTTTTTGTTTGATCGCTAACTTTATGCTTAGTAGTTTCGTGCAGTGCATGGAAATTATGCTTTCCCCATGAGGTGAAAAGAAACCGAAGCGGTCTTCTACTATACCTATTGAAAGGACAGTGCATGACTGTCCAATTCCCGTATTCACACAACGTTGGCATAGGCCTATTAAACGTTAAATCCTCGCTTTGTTGGCGACTTTGTTGCATATGATTTGGCTAATCCGCATGTGCTGTTGCGATATGCCACTTCACTGTTTCAAGGGCTCGCGCACTGATGGTAAGCGAGCTGCGATTTTTTAGGGCTCGCGCGCTGATGGTAAGCGAGCGGCGATTTTCCCGGTAGACTTGGCTTTTCACACTGACTGTCTGCTCGCGCTGCGGTCCGGTTGAAAATCCCTCCGACCAATGTTTTATTTGGAGTGTGTAGGCCCTATTTGAATGAAATATCACATTGTCTTTGCTGTTTTCGTGCTCAAATTGACTTGTAAGCCACTGTCGGGTCTTGGGAGAGAAGGAAACGCGCGGGCACACATGCTGAGTGCTCGCCAGCCGAGGAAGATCTCATCCTCTCACCCAGGCTGTCTTTTTCGCTAGGCTACATGACTGATCAATGCACCAAACGCAGCCCAGGTGCCACTAGAAATTAGTATGTCCAAAACCTTGTGTGCCGACCAAAATTTTATAAAAACTTTTAAACAATGTTTGGCACAGCCAGGCTTTCCATCTCATCCGCGCATATGAACAAACAACGAGAGAGGGGCAACTTCACGTAGCCTACATTTAGTCAGATAGTAGGGATGGAAATGTAGCCTAGTAGATCTATAGTTATGATTCTTAAATGTATGGGACAAGCAGTAGGCTGAATGTGACTGTCGTGCCGAAAAGCGAGTCCCTGCCAGAACAAGAGTGCCTCATTGAAACCAATGTCATTTTTTGAGAGAAAAATATACTCATTTTTGCAGAATGAATTACATAATATATGAACTAAAATATGCTTATGAAATATTAGGCCTACTCGTCCTCCACTTAATATGAGCTATTTGACTGAAACCGCAACATTTGTTATGACAATTAGACTATTCGATTCCTTTATGGAAATATATAGCCTACTGAAATTGTAACCAGCTCTTTGTAGCCTAATTCTTCCAGAGGGAATGCAGATGCTTTATGGATATGCTTTCCATCCATGCACTCTCCGTGCAGGGGTGGTGGAAAGACACCAAACGTGCCATCACCATCCCCCCGGACCCACGAAACCCACTGCGCTCCGAAGTTGAATTCCTTTTACTACTTTATTGCTATGTGTGCATAAAGCGCATGTTCGATTTGCTGTAATAGGCTACGACCAGTAGCCTCGACGTGTCTGTCTTTTCTTTTCCTTTTTTCAATATTTAGTAGGCTAACATATGTCTAAGCCTAAAAATATAATAAACAAATAGAAATAATTTGGTATCCATGTCTGGTTAGCGTCTGGGCATTTGTGGTCTTTACCTGGTTCTCCGCACCATCTTATGACAATGTTGAACAATGTTGAACAAAAAAACGGATGCACACACGTCATACTCTTTTATTACCTCATATTGTTTTTATTGTATTGGTTTTTAATTCTGTGTATAGACAAATAAACGTAGGCTAAACTTGACATTTCAGTAAGAGTGTACATTTATTTTACAAGTAGCCTATACAGAGTTTTAGTAGACAATGCCTACACAGCAGCCTTTACAAGTTGCCTAATGTAGGCTACACTGCAGATAAAGACAGCAGAAAACATCCTTTCTGCCCGGCTTAACCAGAATTGCGTTCCGTCCCTTTCGCTGTGTCTCCTGCGACTCGGTCTGTTGTTTGTGCAGTAGTGCGCTGTTTCCCTTCACCTACCAGTGGGCTCACCACCTAGATCGATGATTTGGTCGATGACTGTAGGCCTATCCAGGTGACTGGACACTTAAAAGACTTTGTAAGGATTTATTTTTAGGCATAGCCTACTTAGATTTTTTTGAATGCCGCCTTTGTCCTGAGTGAATTCTGAATCAAGACCAGACTGCGTTGCTGCCACCCTTGTTGAGTCACTAGCCAACTGCACTTTTTGCACCATGGGATTTACAGTATGGACACGGGAGTAAGGACATTGAAGTAGGCTAGGCTAGGCCTACACCTGGACACTTAAAAGACTTTGTAAGGATTTATTTTTAGGCATAGTTTGATTTTTTGAACGCCTTTTTATTGATCTAGGCTATGTTTTTATTGCTATTTGTAACATCACAACAAATAAACATTCAAACTTTTGAAACAATATCCATACTCTGCCTTGCATCTCTCGTGTGTGTGTGTGTGTGTGTGTGTGTGTGTGTGTGTGTGTGTGTGTGTGTGTGCGCGCGCGCGCGCGCGCTCGTGAAAAAAAACCTCTTGGCCGCAAACTGTTAAACTCACACGGCTTGGAGGGGCGCTTACATAAATTTCAACTGACTACAGTCTTCAACTGTGTGACGCTATGAATGTTTGTCTGTGGGGGAGGGGTGATTAAACCCCTACACGCACACAAAAGAGCTCGTGGTGTGACAGGTTATCCAGCCTCCGAAGAAGGAGTCATAGTTCACAAGTGTCCACAAGCACTAATAATAATAATAATAATTAAAAAAAAACCGTCTTTTTTATTTTATTCAATTGTAGGTACTAGGTAGGCCTATGCAAACTGGATTGGGAGATGGTGAATGAAAGACAGAAAAAGTCGAGTTTAAATTCACATGGTGGTCTTGTTTAGGGCTCACACTTGTGTTATTATCAAATGCCCTATCAAATGCCCAATGCTAAATAAAACATGCAATTTGCTGACTGTATTTCTACTACTACTAAAACTGGGGGATGGACGAGCACGGAAGCACAAACACAGGCAGACGCTTGGAGGGGCGCTTACATAGATGTCAACTAACTACAGTCTTCAACTGTGTGACGGAGTGAATGTTTGTCTGTGGGGGAGGGGGTGATTAAACCCCCACACGCACACAAAAGAGCTCTCTCTCTCCAACAACACAAGAGGTATTCGCATTGGACGCACTTGTTTAGTCCCTCACAATGTGTAGGGCCTATGCTTGGTTGCCATATTAAAATCAGGTTTTAAGAAGAGCACACACAATCGAATCGAAAGTAGCCTATAGCCAAATATTTTAATGAAATTCGGGCGGTTGGTTGAATCATTCAAATAGCCTAATTGAAAATAGCCTATATAGTAGCCTATATAGGCTTACCACCAACAAAAATTATGAAATAATGAAAACAAATTATACTCTGTAGCCGCCTTAACAATAGAGGTAATTAGGCCTATTAATGCATTCGTTTGCCAAAAAAAATAGGCCTAAGCAAAAAAAAAGAAAAAGAATTTCACACTTATCTTAACATTTATCATACTGTCACAGGTGGGGGGTGCGCGTTTGACAGCGGCACCACCACTTAATACCAACTACCCCGAGGAGCATTGTACACATCAGGAAACACCAAGACAACAAAGTCATTTAAATCAAGTATTTATTTTCTATTTGGAGACATAGTTCTGTATGCATGTGTGTGTGTGTGCGCGTGTGTGTGGATGTGTAACCAGTTCTCTGTCGGGTCCTTAATGGTCCAATGTCTCTGATCAGCACCTCAAACCTCTCACTCGGTCCGTGCGCATCGTAGCCTCCGACAGGTTGGGCGGGGCCACCTGGCTCGCCTGGGCACGCGGAGGCGGATCAGCTGGTGGAGATAGGAGAAGGGTAAACAGGCTTCCAGTCTCTGAATTCGTATGAATAACGCACAGGGGGATGCTAACTCCCATCACCAATTGTGAATAAAATAGGCCTACACAGCACGAGTAACTAAGCTACTTATTTAAAGGAGCACACGCGAGCAGCACAGCAACCAACACAGCACCCATAAAACGATGGTGTAGGGGTGGCCATCCTCGCTGCGCAAAAAGTCTTTTCCGATCGTGCATTCGCTGGGTCCGGGAGTGAGAGAGTGAGTGAGTGACAGACAGAGCGGGCCAGGGGCAGCACACACAGCGGGGAGGAGGCTTCAAGGTGAAGGCTATGGTGACCAGGCGTGAGCGTCCTCCACCAGCAGCTTTCCAACGCAACCTCTTCGTGACTCTGGCCGCAAACCTCGTTCAGGCAATATTCCGTCCGCGCCATTCGTAGTCGTCTGTTGCTTGTGTCGTCCAAAGGACCGAACGCGTGCCCCATCTTCTCCCATCCGGATACCGGCGTGCAGCTCACCCCCTCCCAAGGCTGCCCCCCGGCCGCGGTAGTCTCTCCGACCCTTCTCTCGTGCGGTAGCTGTGCGTCTCGTCCTCCTCCGGATCCTCCTCGCCATCTTGCCACCTGCATTCAAAAAGCCCATACCCACCCCGTACACCCAATCACCTTTCTCCCTCTTCCCATTGGCACCTACAAACATTTGCAATCAGTGAGAATAACAGTAAGTCCAAGTTTGTCACCCCCGTGACAATACGACTGCTGTGTTTTAAAAAAAGAAAAGGCAGTGCACAGCCTTTTGTGACACGTCGTGGTGTGACAGGTTATCCAGCCTCCAAAGAAGCAGTCATAAGTGTTCACAATCCGTTCCTGGCATGAATGCAGAATAATAAAAACAAAACACCGTCGACTGGCGGTCTTGTTTAGGGCTCACGCGTGTGTTATTATCAAATGCCCAACGTTACGTGCAACACAATGTCGTCGCCAAATTTAAAATTCGATCTCTCTCATGCTGGCGTTACGGGACACACTTAATTACAATGGTGTTCCTGTCTGATTGAGTCGGTTTTAATTGTCTTTACCGGTTCAAATTGTAGGTATGCAAACTCCTGAGGATAGCCTACCCGTTCCTGACTTGAATAATGCCGAAATAAGTTAGGGACGGATTGGAAGACGGTGAATGAAAGACAGAAATAAGTCGAGTTTAAATTCACATGGTGGTCTTGTTTAGGGCGCACACTTCTGTTATTATCAAATGCCCAATGTTACATGCAACACAATGTCCTCGCCTAATTTAAAATTCGATCTCTCTCATGCTGGC
This sequence comes from Engraulis encrasicolus, assembly GCF_034702125.1. Lineage (NCBI taxonomy): Eukaryota > Metazoa > Chordata > Actinopteri > Clupeiformes > Engraulidae > Engraulis > Engraulis encrasicolus. The sequence continues at coordinate 4,508,738 of NC_085871.1, forward strand.
GTTACGGGACACACTTAATTACAATGGTGTTCCTGTCTGATTGACTCGGTTTTAATTGTCTTTACCGGTTCAAATTGTAGTAGGTATGCAAACTCTGTATCCTGAGGATAGCCGTTCCTGGCTTGAATAGTGCTGAAATAAGTTAGGGACGGATTGGGAGACGGTGAATGCAAGACAGAAAAAAGTCGAGTTTAAATTCACATTGTGGTCTTGTTTAGGGCTCACACTTCAAACTATCAAATGCCCTATCAAATGCCCAATGCTAAATAAAACATGCAATTTGCTGACTGTATTTCTACTACTACTAAAACTGGGGGACGGGCAAGGACGGAAGCACAAACAGACCACAGACACAGGCAGACGCTGCTCTGCAAAAGCGGTGCTATACTGCCCCCCGCATTCCGAATGGCCACAGGGTTTAATGATCACGGTACGCTGCCGCGGCCCGGCACGGTAATGAGCAGATTGAAGTTACACCATCTGTATGTGTTGTGTTGGTGGTGGTGTGCTTAAGTGGGCTCAATGTGGCTCCACAACAATTATATGCTCTGAAGCTCCCAAATAGCCGCCCCCACATCACATTACCCACTACCTCAGTTGAACTTTGTTGCATTAGAGTCGCAGATACGCTGTAGACTTCTGTCGTGGATTCTCGGGAAAAAACCCCACTAAACTCAGAGCGGAAACTCTGATGTTCATGTTTTCAGGGTCCTGCAGCATTCAGTGAGTTGGTAAAGAAACGTAATGTCCCATCACAGTAGTAAAAATTATTACTCTGCCCTACAAAGGCAAAGTTCAGTAAGTATGCCAATATTGAAACTTGAAAAAATGCCTTCAAAGCCTTAGTATTAATTGTAATTACTACAAGTACAAGATAAATTTGGACCATAAGATTTTGTCATAAGAATCGAGGAAGTGTAATGAAGACCATTTCCAGTCTAAACTCAAGTTGGACATAGTACGTATGTAGTTGCTGCTTTGCCTTTGTAGGGCAGTACTGTAGCTGCAAAAGGAACTTGATTGCTTCCTTTTTGATGTAGTAAATGTCCTCACTGAAGGTCATGTGAAGTGAAGTACATCTTCCCTTCTACTATTTTCTGGCCATGAAGAGAAGAGAGCATTTCTTTTCAGAGCTTTGAAAAGATACAGTATAGTGCCTTTTGTTGTATTTTTTCTCATACTATGTGACTCCGCTAACTGAACGGTGGTCCTGATTCTCACCTACTATACT
>NC_085871.1:4517468-4532468 GCF_034702125.1 Engraulis encrasicolus
AGAGCGGCGGCTGTCGTAATGCCGTCACCTTTCACTCTACTCAGTAATGGCCATTTTCATGCCCTGCAGTTGCAGCTGAGCTGAGCCGAGCTGAGCTGAGAGGAGACACTGAACGACCCCAGTGGAGACTGGGGAGTGTTTTTTTATTTCTTATGTTCTATTTTGTGTTTTTTTACGCCGTACAGTAGTCGTGACTGTGACGATGCCACCATTCTGACTGTTCCTGGCAGAGCTCTCTCACACCTATTGTATAAATATGCAGACACACACGTGTACACGCAAGACCATTCCGTATGCACACGCACACACTTGCGCGTACACACAGACACACACGTATGCACGCAAGACTGTATGCGCACATGGCACACACGCGTGCATGCACTGCGCGCACACTCACACACCCACATGCACGCACGCACACACGCACACACACAAACACATGCAGGCACACACAGACATGCACGCACGCACAACCACATGCACATACACACCCACATGCACATACACACACAAAACGCACACACTTACACACACACACGTGCCTCACCACCACTCATTTCTCTGCTCTACAATCCCACCTCCATTCTGCTACAGCACATAAAGTGCAGCAGGGGGCTAATCTGGTTAGTCTCAGCCAAGTCCAGCCGAGCCAAGCAAGCAGCCGTTGTTGTCCAGCAGCGACTCCAGAATCCCAAAGTCATTTAGGCTTTAAATGAGAGGAGAGGGGGCTTTGCTTTTTGCCTTTGCCTTTTACTTTGCCTCAGTCTGACTACATGCCACATGAAATTTCACACCGCCATGTTGTTGTGATTATGGCTTTTCTTCCTTCTCTTCCTCCTCATTTTCTTCCTCTTCCTCCTCCTCCTCCTTCTCCTCCTCCTAGTTCTTGTTCTTCTTCTTCTCCTTCTTCTTCTTCTTCTTCTTCTTCTTCTTCTTCTTCTTCTTCTTCTTCTTCTTCTTCTTCTTCTTCTTCTTCTTCTTCTTCTTCTTCTTCTTCTTCTCCTCCTTCTTCTTCTTCTTCTTCTTCTTCTTCTTCTTCTTCTTCTTCTTCTTCTTCTTCTTCTTCTTCTTCTTCTTCCTCTTATTCTTCTTCTTCGTCTTCCTCCCCTCCTTATTTTGCCCAGTCATGATAGATTAACTTGAATTTCCTCCAGGACTTTGTGCTTTGGGAACTAACTGCTTTAGCAGTCCATGCATGCAGTACAGTACATGGTACACTCACAGTGAAATGGCAAATGGGCACACACTGTAGACACAGAAACACATGCACGCACACACATACACACACGCGCATGCGCGCACACACATACACACACACACGCGCGCGGACACGCACACACACACACACACACACACACACACACACACACACACTCACACACACACACACACACACACACACACACACACACACACACACACACACACACACACACACACACACACACACACACACACACACACACACACACACACACACACAGACACACACACACACACACACACGCTGTGCCAGCTAGCAGAGTGACTGCCAAAGAGCCCACCTCTGTGTTTGCACTTCATCTGACACTAATCCTCATTAAAATTCCTCATCGACCTTTTTTTAGTCGGAGCCGGCGCGTTAAAAAGGCTCCACATCGCTCTTTCTTCTCGGTACCAGTTATAGCATATAAATTCCGCTACGTGTTCATTCCCAACCAAATAGAATCTAGGATCAGGGCCGTGGGGGCTCCTTGAGCTGTGACAGTGTAAGTGTGTGTTGTGTGAGCTATGCATAGCAGGGGTGGAGCTATAGGTGGGGGCAAGACGGGCATTTACCCCTGGGCCCAGGGTCCTTCTGTATTAGTGGTGGGGGCCTTATTATGAGCTTGACAGGCCATATGTGGGGCCCTATCAGTGTTTTTGCCCTGGGAACCTGTGTGCACTTCTTCCGCCACTGATGCATAGAGAGATTTTCCATGGTAGCGGAAATCTGTATAGGGATGCTGTGTGCATCTGAATGCTGTATGATCTCCAATTCCTGTTTTATGATTCATCGGTTCTTGTACCCCCCTGAAGCTGCTTCCACTCATGGGATTGTACGTGACAAGGAGTTCTGACTGAGACAAAGAGGTACGACCATACGGCGTTACACCAAACAACCATTTCCCTCCCTCTGAGGAAGAGGAGGAGGAGTAGTCAGATGTGTTGACAGTGGGGGATTTTTTTCTTTTCCTTTCCTTTTTTTACCCCTTTTTTGTTGTAGTTGACATCAAAAGATAGCGAAGCCGAAACCATATAGAGAGGATGGTGCTTTTCTTACCTCGAACTATCTTATCCCACGCTCCTGACAACGCACGCACGGACGCACAGACGCACAGACGCACGCACACATGCACGCACACACACTGCTCTCTCTCTCTCTCTCTCTCTCTCTCTCTCTCTCTCTCTCTCTCTCTCTCTCTCTCTCTCTCTCTCTCTCTCTCTCTCCCCCCTCTCTCTCTCTCTCTCTCTCTCTCACACACACACACACACACACTCACACCCTGTCGCTGTCTCCTTTTCAGCCCCCCTAATGATTGTTCGGCGTGTGGGAAGTGATGCCAGACTGTGATAAGAGCACATAAAGGAAAGACCTCATTGATCTTCCTCTCTTACACGCTGGCCCTGGCAACACGCCCGCCCAGGGCCACCACACCTCCACAGCAAGCAGCACTTTCACCACACAGACACCCTCTCGTTACATTATCCTTACATTTTATCCATAGCAACTTAATAACAGGGTATTTACAACAATTGCAACAGTAATTGCAGGGTATTGGTTACAGTCCCTGGAGCTGTGTGGCGTTTGGTGTCTCGCTCAAGGACACTTCAGCCATGGGGTGAGGTAGGGAAAGGTAGGGTGAAAGGGTGGGATACGAACCTGCAACCCTCTGATGTACTGTACAGTAAAGCCCATCTCCTTAAGCACTAGACTACGGCTGCCCCACTCTCATCGCCTGCCTGCCACCAGGCCTCAACAGCAGTGCTTTCACCTCTTGTCACACCAGCCAGAACAGTGCTGGTGCCCATTCCCACACCAGTTGTGTTTGCAACCAGAGTGCTTACCTGCAAACAGCCCACCTGCAAACAGCCCACAGTCATACTGGGACGCATTTGAGCATGTGTTACGCAACTAAACCTGCTGACATCTTGATATCATGGTTCACTGAGAAAAAATATTTCAGTTCGCATCACAAACCAACTTCTCAAACAGTCACATTTTCAATGTGAACATGAGTTGGTTCGAAATGACTTGTTGGAACAGGCACTGGCTGTTCCCCGTGGACGTGAACACACTACCAGAGACCAGAGGCCAACTCATCACATACAGCACTTCTCCTACAGAGGCAACCTTTGATGCAGACAAGGACCAGGTTTGACAGCAGCCGCCCCCGCTGCCACCATGCGGAGCAGCTCCAGCCGTTTTAGTGCAGACAAGTAGCAGGTCAAGCAGAGAGAATAGAGAGAGAGAGGTTCCATTGGCCCATTGTTTCCGGGTTCTATTATTGCAAGGGGGAGGGGGGGGATCCCCCTTTAGGCAGACCTAGGCAGACCTAAGGACTGTTCTATTCAATGCTAGGAGTATTATGACACGCCCCTTTAGGCAGACCGGAACCTGGTCATGTTAGGTGCCCATAGCAACCTATTATGTTGGCATATCTCTATATACTTAAAGAATCTCTGGTTCAGGGGTCAGCAGTGCAGTATACACAGCAGTGCAGCACCAGAATTAGATTTTCTGTGAGATTCCAGATGTATTGCAGAGCAGTCTTTTTGTCTTTAGTCTGAAGTGTATTATTCCGGCTTTTTAATGCCTTCATTGATAAGATGGCGAGGCAATGAAAATGAAATGAGCAGCAAGAGAGCGATGTTGGGTTGAGAAATGACTCAGGCCTGATGCAAAACATGTGTTCCCAAAGGCACTGGACCACAGCACCCCTGTGATCAAAGTCCTTCTACCCACCCTGTTAACCCTGTAAGACACGGCCCCTGTTATAAATTAGCCGTTTCCAGAATGGCAATGACCAAGTCCTAATGTAGTATTACGCAGTCCCTTAATGCACGCCGTAACTCCTGTGGCACGCTGTAATAGACATTGAAAGTGAACTACTATAGTACTACACTATGACAGTGTACGGGGCCTTTAGTAATACGAAACAATAAAATATGACTTGGTCATTGCCGTTCTGGTAACAGCTAATTTATAATGCCGTGTCTTAAGATCCTCTGCTGGGACGCTCTGTGTCCCCCTCAGGTGTCCTGATCTAACCCATCCTGTCTTTTTAGTGGTAGCCCTCATCATATCCACCCTCCACACCTCCAGCTTTCATTTTGGCTTAATGAAGTGACGCAGATACAGTACCTTTCATAACTCATAAGGCAGGGGGATAAGGTACGGTACAGCACAGCGACTTGTTAGGTAACATGATAAATGGGCCTGGCATTTGGCGTTCAGTGTGGAACTGAATGAAATGATCTGACTCATAATGGTCTCCAGAGACAGGGGACCTGTTTCAGTGCTGCACAGCAGGAGGCTGGAAAGGAAGAAGCCGAGACAATGGAGAAGGAAGCCCTGCTGTTACTGTTGCTGTTGCTGATATTGTTGTTGTGGCTGTTGTTGTTGTTGTTGTTGTTGTTGTTGTTGTTGTTGTTGTTGTTGTTGTTGTTGTTGTTGTTGTTGTTGTTGCTGTTGCTGTTGTTGTTGTTGTTGTTGTGGCTGCTGTTGTTGCTACTGCTATTGTTGTTGCTGTTTTTGTTGTTCTTGTTAGTGTTATTTGTATCCCATCTCGACAAAAAATATGTTGTAGCATGCACAGCAGCAGGGGAGAGAGAGAGAGGCAGGGAGAGAGAGACAGACAGACAGACAGACAGACAGACAGACAGACAGACAGACAGACAGACAGACAGACAGACAGACAGACAGACAGACAGACAGCAGAGACAGACAGAAAGCAATGAAAGACAGTTTGAAAGTAAAAGAGTGTAATTTTTCCTGCCAGAGAGAGAGAGCGAGAGAGCGAGAGAGAGAGAGAGAGAGAGAGAGAGAGAGAGAGAGAGATAAAGAGAGAGAGAGAGGGAGAGAAAGAGAGAACAGAATAGAGTAGGATTGAAAGAGAAAAAAGAGACCTATTCCATTGGGCCCCTTGCTGTGTTGCATGTGGGGAGTACTGCAGAACGTGATCTCCTGAAGATAAATGTAAATTACATTCTGTATATAAAGTACAGTATGTCAGGGGGCGACTGAGGCGCAGTGAGACTTGTGCAAGCGGCTGCAGCCGAATAGATCACTTCAAAACCAGTTCAGTGTATTGTAATGGAGTGGAGCTTAAGTCTCAGCCCCCAAGGCTCCGTTCAGAGTGGAAGCCATTTACCCACCCCCATCGCCTGGCATTAGATTCTCAATTGTTTCTCCGCTGAACCTTGCAGCGATGGGGAAAGCTACTGCAATGTGCCAGCATGTGTTTATGTGGAAATGGGACTTGTTGGTAGGAGAAGATGGTTCTCCAGTCTTTTTTTTATTTTATTTTTTACAGCTTTTGTAGTCACTTTTCTGTGGGGTTGCTTGTTGCCATATACTGTACTGTATAACTGTATAACTGATATGTTTCAGATTTTAAGCAATATCAATGGAATTACATTAATCTGTGATTAAAATCATGTAGAAAAACTGGCGATATCAAAACCAGAAGGGGGACAATGCGCCCGACCTACAAATCGCACCCTGAACGTAGGCACACCTGTGGGGGCACACCTGCAAGTCATGTAGAAGAAGAAGGGAAGTCTGCACACTGTTGCTGCTCACCGATTTATCAAACACAACATTTCAACCTCACACCCACAGATTGGTGATCAGCAACTGCCCAGCCTGATCTCCAAAAATTCCATGCTCCTGGACACGGATGTTAAGGACACGAAATCCGTGTCCAGGAGCACGGATTTTGCCAAAATTCTGTGCTCCTGGACACGGAATTGTTTTCCGTGCTCCTGGACACGGAATTGTTTTCCGTGATGGGCACACGGAACTGCTTTCTATAGGCTATTACCACAGCACTGTGTTAACTCTCATTAGAAAATACATACCAAATGCTAATCCTAAAAAAAAATAATGCTATAACAATTTAAGATGTGCCCTGACCAAAACATTCCCTAACCTTAACCTGTCATTTAAGACATATTTTTGAGAAATGCCCTTTCCAGTTGGTTGCTAGGCTATCAAACTCATATAATGAATGAAAGAAAACTAGCTGTGCCCAGACCAAAACAAACCCTAACCCTAACCTGTTAGTAAGTAATGTTTTTTTAGACAAAATATTTGAAATTAGAAAAATCCTGAGAAAACACAAGACTTAGAGCTGTGGGAGAGCACTTCTGTGTGTCCATCAGGGAAAATAATTCAGTGTCAAGGAGCACAGAATTTTGGCAAAATCCGTGTTCCTGGACACGGATTTTGTGTCCTTAACATCCGTGTCCAGGAGCACGGAATTTTTTGGAGATCATGTTGAACTGCCTGTAGTCTTTCCTTCTCCTTCTTCTACACACCTTTGTTTGACCCAGCACCTGTTTTACTGGATGTGCACGCCTCCCCTACACTACATGTGAAAGTTACACCACATAGCCTGCTGTATCTGCAATGATTAGTGGACATCACATGGCTGTAGTGTGGCAGTTAAGTTGCACGTGTCTGTTCACACGAATAAAAAACAGACCTCTGAGCACAGCAACCTTCACAGTAAATATGCAGTGTTAATCCAACCATTCCACCATTCCGAGGATATATGGCCCAGTTTGAGTGTTGAATTCACACTGTAAAGTCATACTGTATTTGCTCTAAAACGGTGTTAAACTGAACTCTCTTTGTGTCAATTGAACACTCAATCAACACTGCATTTCTTATGGTGTACCGGCCATCATCTATTGCAACCAGTGCCCTTCATCAGACAACTTCCACAGTGTATTCTGAACAATACATTCTCCCACTTCTCATATACACACATTGAAAAATACAGTGTTAAGTCCCATTCAATTTCATCTGTATGCACCTCTATATACATGTGTTGAATTATTACTTAGAATTAGCCCTTGAAATAGCACTATATTAGTGCATAGTATACTATGGCTTTGCGATGTCAACATTTAAAGAGCTGGATTTAACACCACATCTGAATGGGGATTTTACAATTGCAATTTCTTTGCAACCTCCACTTAACCTGGCATCTCCATGACCATGGCTCTATCAAATGTATGTCCTTGTAGTCTTGCTTCTTTTATACTCAGCATAATAGGTGTCTGAGCCTGATACTGTCGTCTTCCATGGTGACCTACCGCAGTGGTTTTCAAAGTGGGGGCCGGGGACCCCTGGGGGGGCTGCGAAGGGGTGCTGGGGGGGCCGCGGCAGGTTGGAAGAAAAAGTATAGCAAAAAAGATAATAATTTATGAATGAATGTACATCAAAATAATCAAAAATAAACTAACCACTATTCCCATTAGTTGAGAACTGCATTATAATAAACCATTTCATCTCTGAGTTTGGTATTTTATAAATCCCAATGGGGCGCTAACCAAGACTAGATTGTAAAAGAGAGTGCACAAAAAAAATGTGTGGCACAGCCCATGTCAGGGGGGCATTGCCTGGACTCTATTGGTAGGCCTATATGGGGGCCTCGTCATGGTAAAGTTTGGGAACCCCTGAGTCCTACCGTACGCACACAGGATGTAGTTCCTGCTTGCTTGTATTTGCCGTGTGAATGATCTAGCGCATTGCCAGCGACATCTAAATCAAAAATCTACAGGTAAAGCATCCATCACACATGTACTTCACTTGGCAGGTAGCGTGAGTGTGTGAAACACGCCTTTGGTCTGCTCTACTCCCGAGACATCGCACGGTAACAGCGATGGCTGTGAAACAACAAGGTTGATTTTATTCTGAGGTTTGTTTAGCACCTGAGGTGAGGCTCATGCGTATGTGCGTGACTGCCATAGAAAAAAAACACCATTTGTTTTCTTTTATATACTGGTATATATGTATTCTGTTTTTATTTGATCTTTTTTTCTACTATTCTGGCACCCAAGTTAACAGGTTGGAGTATTCACGCTGGATGGATGAGAGAGAGAAGCGTACCTAACGTGAGCTCTTTTCTCAGGGTGAAAAAAAAAATCAAAGAAATTCCCCAGGGCCCGTTAAGCGCACGACATGCAATGGGATTTTGTGCAACACAGGCTTTAGTGTAACTCTGCTCTATGTAAGATGTGTAAATGGCTTTCCTATGCACAATTGAAGCACTAAGCAATGAACAGCGGGGAAAAAATATCACCTTGATTTTCAACACCTCAATCCCAGTCTCTTACTGTACATTCACACTAACTTTGCTTCAGATATGCATAGCGTTCCTGTCAAAGATTTGTGCTACGTCCCTAACACACACGCATTAAAATATCTATTCTCACCTTCTTTTCCATATCCAGTCCCATGATTTCTACCCCATTAGCACATGGTTTACCGTATATCCATTGTATTCTAGTCCAGTATCTCTGCGCTTGTCACAAAATATATTATTTTACGCATGCGTGCGACTTCATAAGACCTTTATATAGTCGGGCTGTCGGTTGGTCAGACACCATCTTGCTTTTTTTGGGGATCATGAGATTTTAGAGGAGTTATGAAAAAAAAGTCGATATGCGATTGAGAGGCGATACTCACTGACTTGTTTTATCTAGCCCACATCTCTGACTCTCTCTGACATGGCAGCAGGTGGTTGCTTATTGGTCTCAGCGTGCCTTGACTTTGTGTGGTGGTGTGGCTTTGGCTGAGCAGAAAGCTGAACGGGTGGTAATAAAATGGCAGAGCGAGATAATCCGATATGACAGCCATAATAACCAACATGATCTCCAAAAATTCTGTGCTCCTGGACACGGATGTTAAGGATGCAAAATCCGTGTCCAGGAGCACGGATTTTGCCAAAATTCCGTGCTCCTGGACACGGAATTATTTTCCGTGATGGACACACAGAACTGCTCTCTCTATACTCCCACAGCTCTATGTTTCCATAGTCTTGTGTTTTCTCAGGATTTTTCTAATTTCAAATATTTTTTCTCAAAAAAAACATTTCTTACTGGCAGGTTAGGGTTAGGGAGTGTTTTGGTCTGGGCACAGCTAGTTTTCTTTCATTTATTATATGGATTTGATAGCCTAGCAACCAACTGGAAAAGGTATTTCTCAAAAATATGTAGGCCTATTTAATGACAGGTTAAGGTTAGGGAATGTTTTGGTCAGGGCACAACTTAAATTGCTATAGCATTATTTTTTTAGGATTAGCATTTGGTATGTATTTTCTAATGATAGAGTTAACACGGTGCTGTGGTATTAGCCTATAGAAAGCACTTCCGTGTGCCCATCACGGAAAACAATTCCGTGTCCAGGAGCACAGAATTTTGGCAAAATCCGTGCTCCTGGACACGGATTTCGTGTCCTTAACATCCGTGTCCAGGAGCACGGAATTTTTGGAGATCAGGCTGATAATAACTTTGGAAGAGGAAACCAACGCACACCAGAGGTTTCGAGGTGCAGGTAGCATGTGCAAGAATTTTATTGAAACAACATTTCAGCCAGTGTGGCCTTTCTCAAGTTTTAGTTTACTTGAGAAAGGCCACACTGGCCGAAACGTTGTTTCAATAAAATTCAGCACGATGGACAACAGTGTGCGGTGTTTCCTCTCAGAAAGCCATAATGCCTTTCCCATCCTCATATACCTCTCCTTTTATGTGTTATATACGTACTATAGCATGATAACACATCAGTGTCTCTCTTACTCTCTCTCTCTCACGCGCGCACACACATGCTCGCACACACGCACACACCACGTGTGCGCGCTCGCTCGCTCATACACAAACACACACACACACACACACACACACACACACACACACACACACACACACACACACACACACACACACACACACACACACACACACACACACACACACACACACACACACACCACAACTGAGATATGAGTCTCTCACACCTACCAACACACCCACACACACCCCTGGTGCTTATATGTCAAAGACAAGTTAGGGGCTCAAGGTTTGTCTGCAGGAATCCGTCTGCAGATTACAGATTAAGATTTGCATCATTTACAGCTGTGTGTTGAGACTCCGGATTAGCGTGGCAGAGGCGCCCCAGTGTGATATGCCACGACATCAGGGCCACTGACAGCTGTTGGCCGAGCCCGGGACAAAGTCATCTCAAATGGCCCCCCACCTACCCACTCACTAAATGTAATGGAGACCCAGTTTTGGGGCCCCTCTCTCCCTGGTGCCGGGAGAATCGACCCATTTGTACCCACCCCACGTCCGGTTTCCCTGCATGCGCCAGTCGGCCACGCAGATAAAAACCACAGTGTGTGCTCTCACCTTGTGTGGAATCAGATTATCTGGCCTCTGATTAGACAGAGTGTGCTCTCTGCTGCGGCATGGGGAGAGGGAGAGGGAGATGGAGATGGAGAGACAGAGATATCGAAATGGAAGAGAAAAAAATGGAGAGATCACACACTTCTCTGCAGGTGGTGGTGAAAAGAAGCAGATATGACCTCCCCCCTCACCACCCTCCAACCACCAACCACCAACACCCCACTTCCACCCTCACCATCACCACCATCAAAGCCAGCGATCTATGCTACTGTCATCTGTCTTACGTGAGCTGATAGTAACATCCATGTGGACAATTTATAGTGCTTGTCTGTCCATGCTTAACCCCCCTACTAAAATAAAAGTGCTTGTCTCCCTCCAACCACCCCTTTAACACGCAAGCACGCATGTGGGTCTTTGTGTGTGGGGGGGAGGGGGGGTGTTGTCCACTGTCCACCTTATCGTGGCTTGCACAGTCAACACAAATAACATGGAAGGTCACACTCCACTGGTGTCTGTAAAGCCTACACACACACACACACACACACACACACACACACACACACACACACACACACACACACACACACACACACACACACACACACACACACACACACACACACACACACACAGAGCGACAGCAGCCAAGTGGCATCTCACCCAAACCCTGAACAGTCCATCAGCATTCTAGTAACAAATATACACTTCTCTCCTGACTACGGTGGGCCAGGTGGGGATCATATACAGTACAGTATATCGTGTTTCCAAAATGTGGCACCAAATATACTATTACACTGACCTGAGAGCAGTGACTAGAGTTGTAGTGTGTGTGTGTGTGTGTGTGTGTGTGTGTGTGTGTGTGTGTGTGTGTGTGTGTGTGTGTGTGTGTGTCTGTGTCTGTGTCTGTGTCTGTGTCTGTGTCTGTGCGTGTGTGCTTGTGTGTGTGTGCACATTCACGTGCATGTGTATGTGTGTATATATATGTACACTTGTGCCTGTACATGCGTTCCAGAAATATACAGTGTGTGTAATGTATGTCAGAGTTAGTTACATTTTGTGCCCATGCGTGTTATATTTCTGTAGGGATCAGAGACCCCATATCCCCTTACTCGGCTTAGCATCCAGCATCACTACGCTTCCTCTGCCTCCAAGCACAGATTATTGCACGGGCCTTCCGGGCCCAGAACCAGGGGCCCAAGAGCCCCGGGGGCCCTAAAGCCCAAGCATCCGCACTACAAAAAGGGAAAAAAAGGGAAAAAAACCCAATTCATATTGGTCTATATTTGTGTCCTCATACAGTATTGTGTGAAATTGCAATTTAAACTACTGTACTGTTACATTTTTGGGGGCTAGAAACCCCTGAACCTCACGGAGGCTCTCGAAACATCTTCCTTGTCGTTGGAGGGGGGGCTTTCTTGTTGTCTGTGCCAGGGGCCCATGGAGTCATGATCCGTCCCTGTCTGCCTCATGTCTTATCAGTGAGCACCATGTGCACTTACGCCCCACTCCACTGACTGAGGGGCGGGGTGGCCATCTGCACTCAGCTGATCATGCCTGCCATCTGCACTTGACTGCTGATGCCTGGCCCTGGCTTAGGCTCTGCTCCGCCTCCCCATCAGAACAGGGGAGCCATGGAGACCAGTGGCCCGTCACACTCTCATTTCCCAGGGCTTTGATTAGGCTGTGGAGCATTCAGCTGGAGCACACTGTGACGCAATGTATACACACACATATGCACATACGTGAACACACACACACACACACACACACACACACACACACACACACACACACACACACACACACACACACACACACACACACACACACACACACACACACACACACACACACACACACACACACACACGTGTTTCTCGGGCTTAAGTGCAGCACTAGCGCAGGAGGTCTCATCAGGGATGATGGTGCATGTTGCGATCCGCCAGCTAAAATGTTATTGATATGAAGACATGAACATTTCAATTAGATTAAAAAAGGAAACAGTAACAAGAACAGAAACAAATGGAAAGAACTAAAGTAACTTTCCTCAGCTTGATGTGAATAATACAAAAAAACAAAATTGCAAGATAGAGCATGGGATTGAGGGGAAAACAGGATCTTCAATTCCACAAAGTGAGTGGTACGATAGCTGTGGAGTTCAAAAACACTAATATTGACCTGCAGACTAATTGATGGGTCTGTGTGTTTGTATGGCCCTTTGACAGAGCTGTATTGTTGACACTCCATTGACACGCTTCAACACTCCACTCCACTCTACTGCCCTACAATAGCAGAGTGCAGTAACTACACATTTTGTCCAACTTGAGGTTACACTGAAATGGTCTTCATGACACCTCCTTGATCTTGTGACAAAGCCTCAATGCCCAACTGTTCTGTTTTCGAGGCAAATGTCAAATTTGCAGTGACTGCGATGTCTAACCTAATGCCAAGGCTTTGACAGCATTTTTTTCAGTTTAAATGTTGGCGTGGTTACTTCCCTTTGCCTTTATAAAGCCAGGCATACACTGTGTGATATTTTCACTCGTGGGTCTTAAGCTTCTGCTCACACTGCACGATGGAATTTCACTGTTTAAAAGTTCACAACTCACGACTCACGTCCTCACACTACACGAGCCGACAGTCGGATGCGAGTGAAATGCTTCCACCGTACGACACGACAGGCATGTTTCCCCGGTCTGCAGAGGAGAGAACATGCGCACCTGAGGTATAGATGAGGTCGCGCTCAACAGCGAATCGCACGGCCCTATTAATTTGTGCATGTGAAGTGTCAAATCGGGTCGTAGCACTGCTTTAACTGTGCGATTTACGCACGAGCCACGACCAGAATTTCAAACCGTTTTGATTTTCTTGTGACCCTGCGATTGCACGATCGTGAGGCGAAATCGCTTGTCGTTACCCAATGTACACTGCACGACGCGAGACTCACGATTGACCTGCGATTGAGCAAGAAATCGGCCCGACTCTCAAGAAGTCGTGCGAGTGCCAAATCGGGGCAAAAGTCGCACAGTGTAAGCCCAGCTTTAGGCAGTATAACTGATTACATTATAGAACAAGGTCGCTAGCCACACCCTCTTAAATGGCATAACTGCCCGTGCCAATCACCTTGAAATGGAAGGTAGGGAAGCCGACCAAATTTAAGCAATTTATTTAATTATTGTCATTATTTTATCACAATGGGAAGACTTCCTATTTAAAAAAAAGTCTCTGATGATGTGTGGTTGTATGATGACAGAAAGTGTAAAATAGCCCACTTGAGAAACATTGTGACACAGCACTCTAGTGCTCACAGACAACGAAATTGCATTTATGACTCACCCGTGCAAGGGAGCAGCTGTAAACGGTGCCCCAAGGGAGCAGTGCGGCAGGACGGTACCATGTTCAAGGTAGATCAGTCATGGAGGAGGATGGGGAAGAGCACTGGTTGGGTTTCCTATTCTCTGGGGCCCCAGTAAGTCATAATCTGCCCCTGCTGGTGACCTGGGGGTTAGAAGTCAACACCCCTCCCTGCTGTCTGACATGATCTCTCCTGCTGTGACAGTGACCTCCTTGGGGCATGACATGAGAGGAAGAGGGATGGGGGCGGGGTGAGGGGAGGGGGAGTTGTGTCAGGCCACCAGGTGTGACAGTGACCTGGCACCGTGCTGTGCAGTGGCACAGGTGACATCATCACATACAGTCAGGCTAATGCTACTATGCAATCATGTTTTGTAAAACATGCAAAATTAATGCTTAAGGCTTTCTACTTTTTTATGGTGAAATTCAAGCATGAACGTACAACTACTTTTGATTTTTTAATAGCTACAATTATTACCAATTACCAATTTAAAGTGGAAAAATGTGCAAGTGAAGTGGATAAGGATATTCTGTTTTGGGTGACATCGGGACATTGTGACGATGGTGACATGGGCAGTGTTCATGGCCAGCATCAGGCAGGTAGTCTGAGGTCAAGAGTGTCCACAGCTCTGTCTCTCTGTCTCTGTCTCTCTCTGTGTCTGTCTGCCTCTCTCTGTTTCTCTTCTCTCTCTCTCTCTATTTCTCTCTCTCTCTGGTGCACGCGCATGCTCTCTCTCGCACTCTCTCCCGCACTCTCTCTTGCACTCTCACTCTCTCACTCTGACAAACAGGCATCACAGTAGGAGAGGAAAAAGGGAATAAAAATAAGACTGACAAGAGACTGAACAAAAGAGATGCTACTTAGACGAATGCAAAGGCAGAAGGAATGAATAAGAGAGATACAAAGGGATGCAGAGAGAGAGAGAGAGAGAGAGAGAGAGAGAGAGAGAGAGAGAGAGAGAGAGAGAGAGAGAGAGAGAGAGAGAGAGAGAGAGAGAGAGAGAGAGAGAGAGAGAGAGAGAGAGAGAGAGAGAGAATGAATAATAGCAGGAGCGAGATGACAGTACATTGGAATAGAAGACAAGAGAAAGGGGGGATAAGATAGCCAGGGGGTAAATATGTGTCAAAGACTGACAACAAAGACAATGTGAGAAAGAGGGAAAAGAAAACTAACAATAGAATGGAATAATCCAAGGACATCGATAAGAAACC
>NC_085871.1:4539968-4542468 GCF_034702125.1 Engraulis encrasicolus
AAATACAATAGGGGCTTAATGATCATAATATAATTCTCATAATATAATTTAATATAACAATATACTTTTTGAACTCAGTGTTTTAACTATTTAGCTGATATTTTAAAAGGCCCTATGAAATTCAGGTGAAAAAACGCCGCTTATCAATTAATCGAAAGTCGATCGATAACACTATCAACTAATGATTAATGAATTAATCGATAATTTGCATCCCTAGTAGTGAGTCATGTCAATATGCCGCAAAACATAGCGTTAATAACTATTTTGGATATATACTAGGATTTATATATTTTACATTGTATCTTGTAATTATATAATATTACATCATGACTTAAGGAGCAGATACGTATATTGCTTTGAAACAGAAGTATTTGTGCACGATCTTACCACAAAACATAGTGTATGAACACGGACAGAATGAATCAACACTACAGAGCATCAAGAGATTTTGCATATTACCCCAGAACACGACATATAGTACTAGAAATATTATGACTTCAACAACTAAAAGGCAAAAAAATGTTTTTGAACAGGACATGTCCCTACATAGCCCAATCTATTAGCCACACTCATGGAAATGCTCTTTAATCCGGTTGACAGTGTGTACACATACTCGTACTCGTAGAGAATGGAGCGTTTGTAATTATTGTTTGCACTAATTATCATAATATTACGATCTTCTGGCCGGGTGTCAGGTTGCATTTGTCATGTAAGTTTAGGCTGTGCTTGATTGTAATTCAGAATGCAGTTAAATGCAGCAATCATTCAGAATGCAGTTAGATTTCGTTTTCGCCAGTCGCCAGCACAGAATTAATTTGAAGTCAGCTTAATACCTTAGAGGGGGGAAGAATAAAATCTGGTGAAAGGTTAAACTGCTTGATCTCCAAGACCAAATAAATAACACTTGCTCCTTCCTCTGCTTTCGAAGAATCAGAATTATTGACTTAAACTATTACAAAACTGTTTGCTGAGTGATTGACTGGTATTGTAATGGCTGAAAAAATAATGATACACTTCCTCTTGTCAGTACTGATGAATTAGCCGCATTATTGGTAGAAATTGTGTGGACACTGTTGACTTTCCGGCACTGTTTATAATTATGACACTTTACCATCTCCGCTGATTCTTACAAGCACATGAGACCGACTTAAGACAGTCGAGCATAAAATGAATAATAACAACAATATACTGTATATGAAATACAGAAAGAAGATGCCCTTCTGGTGTGAAAGTAGTTTAGTTCAAACACAAGAGACAGACTTAGTGCTGTTGTGCATATCATAACGTATGAAATACTGTTTGTGAAATAAAGACAAAGAAGATGACCTTGTCGTGTGTATGTAGTTTATAGTCGTGGGGATGGTGTCTTGTCTTCTTCCCCCTCTCCTCTCCCCCTTTCTTCTCCTCCCTTTTACATCCTCCACTCTGTTCTGCCTCCCTTCCTCTCTTTCATCTGCTCCTTTCTTCTCCTTTTCTCTTTCATCTCTTTCAATTCTCTGTTATGGCCTCCTCCTTTTTTCCTCTAATTCTTGCTTCTCTCTCTCTCTCTCTCTCTCTCTCTCTCTCTCTCTCTCTCTCTCTCTCTCTCTCTCTCTCTCTCTCTCTCTCTCTCTCTCTCTCTCCCCTCCTTCTCCTCCTCCTCTCTTTCTTATACTTTCTATTATGTCTTCACTCTATTCCTGTCCTCCTCTCTTCTCTGTAAGAGGAGTGTAATGAGTTCTGGCTCAAGTGGCGTCCTACAGGCACAGTCACGTGGGAGTGTCTTCCCAACCCTGTACCTTTCACACACCACACACACACACACACACACACACACACACACACACACACACACACACACACACACACACACAGTTTACATATAACACACATGCACACACGCACGCACGCACGCACACACACACACACACACACACACACACACACACACACACACACACACACACACACACACACACACACACACACACACACACACACACACACACACACACACACACAGTACAATGACTAGACACTCCTCTCCCATTCATTTTCCTTGCTGCCAGATGCTCATAGTAATGTTTCAGACTGGCCCTGCATCATCCTTGACCCCCACCTGAACCACACACACACACACACACACACACACACACACACACACACACACACACACACACACACACACACACACACACACACACACACACACACACACACACACTGCCAGGGAGGGTTGACTTATGAGAGTGCTCTCTCTCTCTCTCTCTCTCTCTCTCTCTCTCTCTCTCTCTCTCTCTCTGCATTCACAGTGGGAATGGAGCTGCAAACATTGCACTGCACAGACTCTTCATTGTAAGACACCATTATAACAGAACCACCGCCCAATCCCATCACACACACACTCAGGCATGCACATACACTCACTACAGCTAAAGTACACACACACACACACACACACACACACACACACACACACACACACACACACACACACACACACACACACACACACACACAC
>NC_085871.1:4547468-4564968 GCF_034702125.1 Engraulis encrasicolus
CATGTCTGATTCCCTTGTCTCCCTTCTGTTTAGTTAGCAATCTGCTATCACTAACTCTCCCGGTTGTTTACTAGTTGCTACGTCTCATTCGAAACGATCGGAGTGTTTTCAAGCATTGTTTGGACGCATATAAATGTTTGGAACGCTCCGTGAACCTCTCGAATGCGACCGTGTAATTTCTAAACATCTGTGCGCGCGCGTGTTTATTATTTTGATACTGTGTTCACGGCCTCAACAGGCCCTGCCTTGATTAGCTAGCCAGCTGCTAATCTCCACAGCATAAGCTGCTCCTAGTCACACACAGTCACCGCTTCTCTCTCTCCCCCTCTCTCTCTTTTTTTCTCTCTCTTTCTCCCTCGAGAATAATCACGCTTGTAGAAACCCCAGGGCAACCCCTGTACCTCTCGGTACAATTTCACTGTACTGTCCGCAAGACAGTCATTATTGTCCTGTGCTCTCTGCAAACTTTCTGAGCTCGTGCTAGCTAACGCTAGTCGGCTCTGTGTGCATTCCCATACCTAGACAATATTTCCCCACACATGTGAGTTGCCATATTTGTAGTCGACTACAGATATTGCTCTGGACAACCAGTCTCTCACTCCCTGCTCTGTCTCGGTTCTTTCTCTCTCTCTTCCATTCGGAATAGCGTACATTAATTACAGAAATCCCAGACACCGTTGCAGGCCCCTAGCCTCACCGGAGAGCTAGCTCTACCTGCTATTACCTTAGACTAGGTAGCTACTAGCTACCATAGCCTTTTGTTCTGCCTGAACTTTCTGTAGCCAATGTTAGCTTGGCTTGACCAAACACACACACGCGTTTGATCCGCCATTTCAGGTCCCCAAGGGACACACACGCACCCCCACCTACACACACACACACACACACAGGCTAGAAGCCTCTCTTTCTCCCTCTCTCTTTTCCCCTCTTTTCTTCTTTTATTTTCTTTCCTTGTTTTATAGTATTTGCGCCTTATGTTTGTATTATTCCATTTAACCGACATTGAATGTAATGCTTTATTTAGATTACTTGGTAGTTAATAAAAGTTATTCATTTGATTTTATTGCATTTTGTCTGTTATTGCATTGTGTACGTACGGAATCAACTTACTTAGAACTTTTCCCTTCAACTGAGTTTTGTGCCCCTTGTGTTGACCGTCACAGTGAACAGTTAGGTTTAAGTCTCATACCTTGAAGGGACTGTTTCATTGTACTGTCAATCACAACGTGCACAAGTACTCCTATTAGTCTTGATCTTTTGCAATTCATTGTGAAATACTGAGATTAATATCCAAATCATATGAGACTGATTTATTTATGAGACTGATTTATTTATGAGACTGATTTATTTACAATTTTGATTGATTAATTGTGACTTATTACATAAGTCGAGCTTATTACATAAGTCATAATTGATAAATCTCCGATTGTTCCTACATATTTTGGTTACCCATGGTATGAGGATTTATTGTTCGAGCCCATTAATGTAATCTCAATTGCATAACTGCAATTACCCCTACACCTGTTACAGAAGTGTTAACCAACCCACCTCTGTCTTTGCCACTGCTAACCTTTTTTAAAATATATGTATATATTTTAGAGGGGTTTTTATGTCTTAAGTTGATAGCGATAGTTAATGGACGACAGCAAACGAGTGTGAGAGATGGGGAAGGGCTGGGAAATGACCCAGGCTGGACTCTAACCTGTGTCCCCATGGGCATGCAAGCCCAAATGTGGGGGGCTTAGAGCACTGCGCCACAGCGCTCCCCTGCCAGCGCTAATGTTGCCCGCTGCTGCCCTCTCAGGCCCATAGTGCTACACTATGCTACTGTCACATCTAGTCCCTTAGCTCATCACAGAGGTGCTGAGAGGAGAGAGAGAGAGAGAGAGAGAGAGAGAGAGAGAGAGAGAACAAGAGGGAGAGGGATTGACGTACATAGCGAGCTTAAAGTGGTGGGAAAAGAGAGGATGAGGCGTGAGAAGTGTGAGTTAGTGCTAGCATGGGCTACGTGTTGAGCAGGTTTTGACAATGTTGAAAATATAAAGGTGGAACAAATAGATAGGCGAGATGAATGTGAAAACCGTTGAAGATATTTTGTCAGCCAAGTTATTTTCAGTGTTATCTGGGAGAGAGAGGAAGAGCAAAAGATGCAGAAAAGAGAGAGAGAGAGAGAGAGAGAGAGAGAGAGAGAGAGAGAGAGAGAGAGAGAGAATGTTGTCTGCCCAAACACACACGGACACACACACACACACACACACACACACACACACACTGGTCCCCAGCAACAGAGGTCTGACTGATAGGCTGTCGCCAGACGCCACTATTGCCAACGTCATTGGCACCGGAGCATTGCACATAGTGCCATAAAACCATTCAACCTCCGCATTTGATTAAACGAAAAGTTATTCATTTCCCTTCTTTTCTTTCCATCATTTTTCCCTCCTCCTGCGACTCAGGAGCGTAGAGAAAGCAAAAAAGAGAAGACTTAACAAAGGGAATTTGAGAAATACCATCATATTTGGAAAATGTCATCATCTCCACCAAGGACTGCTGTTATTTCCCCCCATGTTATTGTGTGTGTGTGTGTGTGTGTGTGTGTGTGTGTGTGTGTGTGTGTGTGTGTGTGTGTGTGTGTGTGTGTGTGTGTGTGTGTGTGTGTGTGTGTGTGTGTGTGTGTGTGTGTGTGTTTGCTTGAGTCTGTGTTTTTGTTCCTGTGTGTGTTGGGGTGTGTGCGTGCATGCATCTGCGTGCATGTGTGAGTGTGTGGATGTTCTAGGCCTATCCAGCTTCTTCCTTGCACACTCTATTGATTATGATAATCAGAATGCCTCATGTTTTAGACAAACACTTGAAATGAATACACATACTATATGTCACATACACTCCACAGTCCACATACTGCTCTCCTTCCCCGATATAACTGTACTTCCAGTCCCGTAGCTGCTTAACTTTAATACATGCAGCCAGGGCCACTGACAGTAGATTTACCCGGGCCCAGGACAAAGTCATCTACAAGCCCCCACCCCAACCAATGCATACAATCAGGGCTCTGAATTAACATTTTTCATATCCACCCAAAATGACTAGATGACTAGATCTAGATGTAGATGTTCATCTCACTAGCCAAACACACACTGACTAATGGGTCAAAGTGGCTAGTAGTAAGTTGGTCTTCTCTACCAGCCAAACTGAAATATCACCAGCATTTGGCAGAATGGCTGATGTTAATTTAGGGCCCTGCATACAATGTAATGCGGACCCCATTCTGGCCCCCCCTCTGTGCCTTGCCCGGGACAACTGACCCCTTTGCCCCCATGTACGCTTCCCTGTATACAGCCAGCATGACAGTAGCAGTCCATTCGACTCAAACATCCCACCTGCGTGTCTCCGCATGTCTCGTGCAAAATGGCTGGCAGCATTCTTCTTCACTGTCTTCTAGTACTGTGCTGCCTCTGCTGCTGCTCCCCACTCGTAACTTGTGTAATACTCTAGTGTCTTAATTGGTGGTTGCATTCCTCAATGCCTTGTTCGGGGAATAAGGGGGTCTCATTTTGAATCTATCTGCTGAAGTAGCCTATGTATTGTATTGCATTTCTCTGTCTCTTTCTTTCTTTGTCTCTACCCATCTGTCTCTCTGCCTCTCTCTGTCTCTCTGTCTCTCTGCCTCTCTCTCTGTCTCTCTCTCTGTGTGTGTGTGTGTGTGTGTGTGTGTGTGTGTGTGTGTGTGTGTGTGTGTGTGTGTGTGTGTGTGTGTGTGTGTGTGTGTGTGTGTGTGTGTGTGTGTGTGATGTTGTAATATTGCATGGTTGGTTGAAGAAGACCCACCCGTCGGCCTTTTGCTCAATGTCTTCCTCTCCTTTGGCTGCTATTGATCCAGCAGGAGGACAGGGAAGGGTTGGAGGATGTGGACCCTATAGCAGGATGATAATGATAGCATACACTGTATACGCTTGCGTGCGTGCAAGGAAGAGGGAGAGAGGATTTTGTACATCATTATTTTATTATGCATTCATTCCAAATGTACCTCTTCAGCCATTTAGTATTTTGTCATGCCAATAAAGCAGATGAATTGAATTGAATCGAATTGAGAGAGAGAGAGGAGAGAGAGAGAGAGAGAGAGAGAGAGAGAGAGAGTCTATGAGTCGGTCTGTCTGTAGATATGCAACCTTTCAGTAAGTGAACCAGTTTCTTTTCTCATGAAAACTTCGGACAAAGTGACATGCTCTGCCATGATGAAATTGGCCATTCCTTGTTAAAGCTCGTCTGCGCCAGTGTTACTGCACGGGCCTACCGGGCCCAGGCCCAGAGGCCCAAGAGCCAAGGGGAACAGAGATACTTAGGGCTTCCGCACATAGGCTCCGACAAAGTGCTGAGCACTGCTCCGCAAAAGTTTGATTCCTTTGTTTTCAATAGAACCCCGCACACTGGCGCCGGTATCCGTGGACATTCGCGGATGTCGGATAGCAATTACAGACAAGTTCTATTTTGTCGGCGCCGCCCATTGACTATCAATGCTATGTTCGTGTGAAATTTGGTTTGGGGGTCCGAATTATGTTGTAAGCAAAGTGCGCCGCAGTGCTGACGGAGCCGATGTGTGGCCGGCCTAAAGGGGGGTCGCTGACAAAAGGCACATTGCATAAAAATTCACAGGGGCCCAAGAACCAAAAAAACAATTCATTATTGGTCTAGGTATATTTGAGTTCTCATATTATGTTTAAATTGCACTTCAAACTGCTATATTTTCAGGGGTCAATAGCTATCATAATTAATAGCTACCATAATTCCACAATTTCGTTTGTAACACTCACTTGTATAGTTAATGTATTTGCTCTTGTGAATTTCTAGCAGTTAATGTATTTGCTGTCCTGTGAATTTCTTGCAATAACAGAATATTAATGAAAAACCTAGCAATATCAATGGGCAAAACATTTCCTTAGGCCTAAAGAGGGTCCTCGCCAAAACGTTTGGGAACCGCTACTGTAGTGTATGCACCCCGCTGCTGCCATTGCCTGCACCCACCACCATGCCGGTGGACGTAATTGACACTTTGACAAACCTTTTTACAGCCTGCTCTGCCATACTGGCACATGAATGGCTTACATGGGTGTTAGAAGGGCCATTTTAATGGCCAGTTGAATGGTGATGGAGCTGCAACATGGTGGTGAGGAAAAGAAAGAAAGAAAGAAAGAAAGAAAGAAAGAAAGAAAGAAAGAAAGAAAGAAAGAAAGAAAGAAAGAAAGAAAGAAAGAAAGAAAGAAAGAAAGAAAGAAAGAAAGAAAGAAAAGGAGGTAGGCTGGTCTGTCTTTCTGTTTCCATTTTTAAAAAAATCTTTCAAATTTTACATCTGGTGTAGTTATGCAGTTGGTGAGAGATGCTTAGAGGTGCATTAGGGAGATTGAGTCTGTAATTTGTTAAAAATTGCACATCTGGTGTGGTTATGCCTTTTGGTGACATTTAGAAATGATAACAGGCATAGAATCTGGATTGGGTAAAAGTGCTGCCGTGTATTCCTACAGGCTGTGCGATTGTAGTAGTGTTAAGAATGAACCTTATTTTTTTGCTCTTAGTGAACTTCTCAAAATATGTGGGCTATAATGTACTTGGGATGGGTTTACCGTTGCCTATTGTTTCTGATGGGGCGTTAATTGGTGTGGCACCCCGGAACTCTTCCTCAGTTCTGGAAGATTGGCAAGGGGTAAGCTGTGTTATTTTTTCCTCCGTGTCACATACTATTTAATGATGTTTCTGTGCTTTAATTTCTCTGTTATTTTACTGATCTTTGATGGGAAGATATTCTGTTACGTTTGTGTGGATATTTTCGTTGTCATTTGCGCTCGAAATATGCAAATTAGCGCTATTAATGTCCGCGATCGTTATGAAGTTAACAGGTGCTAACGTGCCTATTGTGTCACAGGAATGCCAATTACTTCGACCCCTTGCAGTGTGCCTCACTTTGCCCGCCCTGTCTGTTGTTTCAGGGAGTAAATAAATGCTACTGGATCGAGACCCCTCATCTCTCCTGCCTCTTCAATCATCCAGAGACTGTTTAGTTTGTTATTTTAATGTAATGGTCGGTTCATGTCCGTTACATAAACTGGTGCCGTGACCTTTCAAGGATTCTACTGATCATCCACAACTGATCTCCGGGGTCCAGCTGCCTGCTGTGGAGGGTTCGAGTGACGCAGATGGATCTTGAAGTTGATTGAGGTTTTTGCTTTTGGAGTATACAGTGTCATTTAATTTCAACTGATATTGTTTTTCATTGCTAAAAGGTTGAACGAAGTGACCTAATTTACCATTCCTGATTTATGTTTGTTTATGACTACTATTTAGTAACTGAGTTTTTTTCATTATGGATGGTGACATGTTTAGCCTCTACTCTCACACTCCTGTAGCTGGTGCGGGTAGGGGCAGGGGCATTTTTTCACTGAGGGGAGGGGAAGTTAAACAGTTAGCTTTCACTGACGCTTTGGGGGCGAATAACACCATGACTACACACCCAGTAGGGTCCACTTATGTCATCCCAACACCACAGCCACATGTTAGTGATGGGGAAGGGGATTTGACGGCACAGGCAGGACCCAGATAGCAGATATTTTGGCTTTGTTTTGGCAGATATCTGCAATTTATGGCTTCCTTTTGGCAAGCCATAAGCTTTTGGCAAAATTTTGGCATGGTTATGGTTGACCTGGGCGCCAGTGAATTGGGGCGTTCCTCTGGAAAGCAAAAAAAACAAAGATTTGGCTAAAATATGGGTTGTTTATGGCTTCCCACAACACATTAAAACGCGCGGACTGTGAATGAATGAGTTATGGCCAGGTTATGGCATGTGTCAGGTTAATCTGAACCTCGGGTGGAGAGCGGGACAGCAACGTTCTACATTGGTGCGCTTACGGCAACCCAAAAGACTGCCAAAATCAACTGTCAAGAGAAACTCGTGCTTGCCTCACTTCAGTTTCCCCAGCGCCAGTGTGTGTCAGACTTCAGTTTATGCAGGTAAGTGCAGTTGACACGTTTTTATATTAAATACAACCGCCGATGACTTAAGAGATGAGGCATTTTGTGTTATCGGTTTTCATGTTGATTTCATAGGTCTGTGACCGTCGGTTTCCGTGTTATGCGCTGAAAACCATACTCTCAATGGCTGAAACTTAGATACCCTTTTAACAGGAGCTAAAACACAAACGTCTGTGACACACAACTGTGACATTTAATCTTAGTTGCTACCCTCATACTCAGTAACGGTTGATTAAGTGTTGTTCTGTGGTTGAAATTCACTTTCAGATATCAATGCCAAGGGAATTTCAATCAAAGAACAACAACACTAGCAATCCCAGCTAACTGCCCAACGACAGCTAGCAAAAGCCGGGAGCTAGCTAACTCAGGCATGGAGCATCTTCTACCTATCGGCACAAAGCAGAGCACTATCTAGCAATATCTGTCTGTCACGGAAAGTGTTGGACTCACTGTAATTCTAGCCTACTACTGAAGCAATCGAGTGAATCTGCTTTTTTCTACATTGTCTTTTCAGATGTGCTGCTGCTGAAGTCACCCGGTGGAGGAACTTGTTTTTTGACAGGCATACTACAGGTTGGTTCCACAATTTATTAACCTCTCTCTCTGGTCTAATCTTCGTTCGTTGTGAAAGTCTTTGCTTTTAATGTAACTGCTTTTAAGTATACGTCTGTATTGGGTAATGCAATGGTCGGTTTGTGTTTAAGCGCTGGCTATTTAACATGATCAGTTGTTAAGGCAGTGTGTATTGTTCAGCTATCAACAACAGGGGGTAAACCGTATACAGAAATGTGGCCCATGTAGGCCTATGTAATCTTGCTCTAACATTTGTAATAGGCTACCTCAACACAGAGAGTAGCTTACTAGAGGTGTCAAAGGTAAAAGTAGAAGTGAATTCATGGTGAAATGTAAACAAAAGCCTGCCCCCAGACCAGGATCTGAATAAGGGGGAAAAAAACACCTCAGATAATGCCTACTGACAAGTCCAGGGTAGTGGGAGCATTACTAATTGTCAGAAAGCTTTAACAATGGCACATGATATAACATAGTGACTAGTCTGTTTCACCAGTTATTCTACTGTAGGCACACCCAATGAGATAGATAGCCTACTGCTTTGTTGTTATTGAAAAACCTAAAAGCTAGGTTAAAAAAAACTCCAATTTGACCAGTACTCTGATCTTAGAATCAGTGGGCTACTATATACTCAAGTGCAAGTTATATGTTTTGGCAGGGTTTTGTTTGATTGAGTATTGTTTTTTTTCCCCTATTCTTTTTCTCCCTTTTACTTTTGACAATTTAGTAGATGGTTGTACAATCTACTGTAGCCTACTACTCATGTCATTTAAAATGTATAAAATATGAAATAACATCTACATTCTCTTTTCAGATGCTGTGCTGCGAACGGACACTGCAGTCACCTGTGGGAGGGGTCAATCAAATCGGATCTCAAAAACAGGTACCAAATTTTAATAACACCCCTCCCCCCTCTCCCGTCTATTACTCTATTAATCAAGTGCATTTGTGCCGCCACTTGGCCAGGACACCCTTGTTAAAAGAGATTTTTAATCTCAACAGGTTTATTTTCCTGGTTAAATAAAGGTTAAATAAAAGAAGAAAAAAAATGTAATGCCACTGTTTTCAAAGTTACTTTTGCATGTAGTAATTCAATTTGGTTTATCTTTTTATTCTTTCCCAGATGTCGCGAATCTGATCTGATCTACCTACCTCTATGTGGCAATAGAGTACCTGCTTTTACTGGCCAGGGGACCAAGATGAAAACAAGAGGCCTGTACCCAGACATACAAGCACCCATCAAGTCACCCAGTCCTCCACCACCTGCCGTGCAGCTATACCCATCCATCAAATCCAGCCACTTGCCCACCCTAACCAGTCACAGCATTTGGAGGCAATAAAGTATAATGAAATGTATTTAATTGTCTTGTTTTTTTTTCTAGATGCATAAATATTCCAGTTTCATTGTTGAAAATCACGCATTTATTAAATGTGCGATTTTCAACAATAAAACAGGAATATTTAGTGATCCCAAATGTAGCCATAATGGGGCCAAATGTCACTTATTTGTCTTATAAGTTTCTCTGTATACCGGTATTTACATTTTAACGTTTACATTGAAACTTATAAGACAAATAAGTGACATTTGGCCCCATTATGGCTACATTTGGGATCAATTATGGGTACATTATGGCAGTATTTAGGGTCATTTATGGCTGTTCTGGGAGAGTTATGGGTACATTATGGCTGAATTATGGGTACATTATGGCAGTATTTAGGCTCATTTATGGCAGTTCTGGGACAGTTATGGGTACTTTATGGCTGCATTTTGGCTGAAGGGTGGGGTCTGGAATTCCTTTTGGGGCCTTTAAGGCTGTACGTGGAAATCCCAAATAGGTTTTGGGTGAACTTTGGTCAATTTATGGCTGGGTTTGGTTGGTTTTGGCATGCCAAATTTGGGCCACTTTTGGCCCGGGGACTCAAACCGAAGCCAGCCAAAAGGCCAAGACACAATTTGGCCCAAAACTCTGCCAAAAACATTTTGCTATCTGGGGAATGTCCACTGGGGGCCCCACATCCTCCACGCCCATTTCACCTCCCAGTGGCAATGACCCCTCAGCTGAGCTCCGTGATCTAATTACTGAATTGGGGAATCGGATTGGGGATTCAATAGCCAGTCGGCTTCTCACCACAACTCAGCCCCTCTCACCATCATGTGATCCAGCTCCCCCTGTGGCGACAGACAGAAACGAGCAATCCAGTAACATCAGTGGTACTCTTGATCTCACCAAAGTCAACGTGGTAGTCAAGCCAGATGTTCGTGAGCCTGCCGTGTTCAGAGGGGAGGGAACAGATAAATGCACTGTGCAGGAGTGGATAGAGTTGATGGAAGTGTATTTGCGAAAAAAGAAATGCCCCACTTCAGATCAAGTTGAAGAGATCCTAAGTCATTTAATGGGGAGGGCCAAGAAAATAGTGAAAGTGGGTTTGAAGAGTAGCCCAAACAGTGCAGCTCAACCAGACATGATCTATGATATCCTACGCCGATATTTCAGTGAGTCCCCTGTGTCGTGCTTACCACTGGCTGACTTTTATGCCACCCAACCCAGTGCGGGCGAGAATCCAGTCGATTATTGGGTGCGGTTGAATACAGCAGCGGAGCAGGCAGATCGTCACCTGAGAAAAGAGGGTAGGAAATTAGAGAACATGAGTGCTGAAATCTCTATGATGTTCATTAGGAACTGCAGTGATCCTGAATTGTCCAGTGGTTTCAAGAGCAAGCCCATGAGCAAGTGGACTTCGACAGAGGTGCAAGAAGCGATAGATGAATATCAGAGGGAGTTCTTGTCCAAGAGAAAGTCAGGGGAAGTCAAACCACTTAAAGTGACGGCGGCTGTCGCTCACTCCATGCCAGATGTGAAAGAGGTGGTGACTGCTCGCGAGCCTAGTTCGCCTAGCCCATCCAGACCCAGCGAGTCCTCCAGTGCGGAGGGGGGTGCGTTCGAGCGTGTCCTGTGTATGCTGGAGAGGGTACTGGAGAAGACGAACCAGGCTGCTCCACCGGGCGTCACACAACCGGGTGTCACACAACCTGGTCAGTGGGTTCGAGTCTCCCCCTGCCGTGTCTGTGGTGACAGTGGGCACTCCACAAGATCGCACTGCATGAGAGAAAAGAGGTGCCTTGCTTGCTTCGAAATTGGACATCAGAAAAAGGATTGCACAAAGCGCAGGGCAGCTATGCCCAACACCACTGCGCCGGCCCAGGGAAACTTAGCCACCCGCATGTGAGAGGGGACAGTGTGGGTGCCTTTAGTCAGTCCCTCAGTTTTGATGATGATATGCTGTCTATTTATGAAGAAAGATGCAAGTCTGCTCCTACTGGATGTGAAATTGTGTACCAAAATGTGCATAGATTAGCAAAATCTGACAGTCTCTTTTATACTGACGTTTCAGTGAAGAATCAAGTCTTGCTACATGCATTGATTGACAGTGGGTCCATGGCCTGTACAATGAATGAGGAGGCCGAGCAGAAACTACGGAGTGCTGGCTTATGTTCCGAGAGCAGCGCTTTTGACACAGGCGTAGTACTGGTGGGCTGTGGTGGGGTGGAAGTTAAGCCGAAATGCATTTATCAGTTGGAAATGAGTGTGTATGGACAGGAAGTGAGTGTTCCCACACTGGTCGTGCCAGGACAGTGTGATCAGCTGATTCTGGGCTCCAACGTGATAAAGCACTTGATTCACCACTTAAAACAAAACACCAGCTACTGGCGAGTGATGGAAAAGCCTGAATCGACGAATGACCCAGGAATTGAACACTTTCTGAACATGTTATCTGGACTGAACAGATGGAAGGGAAGTGTGATTCCTGACATCATAGGCACAGCCAAACTGACACAAGCCGTAACACTGCTGCCACATCATGAACATCTTGTGTGGGGTAGGCTCCCGGCTAACTCACCTGTTTCAGCGGGAAGTACCATTCTCATTGACTCTCCAAGTGCCAATACCCACAGCAAGAATATCATGGTTGGGAGGGCTGTAGCTACAATGTCAGGGGACAGATGGGTGCCAGTCAAAATCATCAACCCAAGTGACAAGCAGATAACATTGAGGCGAAACACCAAGTTGGCTGATGTGTTCCCATGCGTTGCCCTGGAAGACTTGGAGGTGGATGTTCCTCAGCCCCACTCAAAAGATCTTCAGGTGAGCAATCAGACTATGCACGCCGCTGATTCTAGTGAACTCCCCTCACCCCCTTCTACCCCCAACTTCAGTGATGCCCTGAATCGACTTGGATTGAGTGATTTGGACTTAAATTCCTGCAATGTTTCAAATTACTGGAAAGGTCAGTTGTTCAACCTAATCCAAAAGTATGAGGGCCTGTTTTCCAGAAACAAGTTGGACTGCGGCGAGGCCACTGACTTTGTCCATCGGATCCACCTGACTGATTCTCGGCCGTTCAGACTCCCCTATCGACGTGTCCCGCCTGGTCATTACCAAAAGCTGAGACAGGTACTGTCGGAGATGGAGGAGAAAGAAATCATCCGGAAGTCTTCCAGCGAGTGGGCGTCACCCTTGGTACTCGTATGGAAGAAGAACGGGGATCTGAGAGTATGTGTGGATTACCGATGGCTGAATTCTCGGACTGTCAAAGATGCACACCCGCTGCCACATCAGGCGGACTGCCTGGCTGCTCTTGGAGGGAGCGCATTCTTCAGCACCATGGACTTAACATCAGGGTACTATAATATCCCCATGTGTGAGGAAGACAAGAAACTGACTGCCTTTACCACGCCCATGGGGCTGCATGAGTTCAATCGCATGCCCCAGGGGCTATGTAATGCACCAGCTAGTTTTATGCGCCTCATGACCAACATTTTTGGAGACCAGAATTTTTTAACTCTACTCTGCTATCTGGATGACTTGCTTGTTTTTGCGCCTGATGAAGGTGAGGCACTGAAAAGACTAGATGCAGTGTTCAGCAGGCTGAGTGCGCATGGGTTAAAGCTTGCTCCAAAAAAGTGCCACTTTCTCCAGCGGAGTGTAAAGTTCCTTGGCCATGTTGTTGACGAGAGTGGCGTGGCAACCGACCCAGAGAAGGTCCAAGCAATCACTGCCATGACTGAACGAGCGCTAATGCAGGATGATGGTGTCACCCCGTCCCCGAAAAAAATCAAGTCATTTTTGGGAATGGTGATGTACTATCAGCGCTTCATTCAGAATTGTTCCAGTATTGCCAAGCCCCTCTTTGCCCTGACAGCAACACCGAAGAAAAACAAAGGCCAGACAAGGGGCATGGCTGCTTTTAAGAAACTCAAGCCGAGTGACTGGACGAGTGATCATCGGCAATCATTTGAGCGACTAAAGTTGGCCTTACTTGAGTCAGTGATCTTAGCTCACCCAGATTTCAGCCGCCCCTTTATCCTGTCCACTGATGCGTCATTGGATGGGCTAGGGGCAGTCATCTCTCAAGTTCCTGAAGGGGAGAGCAAGGCCCGTCCGATTTCTTTTGCTAGCAAGTCTCTGACGCATGCCCAGACCAAGTACCCAGCGCACAGGCTGGAGTTTTTAGCCCTCAAGTGGGCAGTCTGTGACAAATTCAGCCATTGGCTGAAGGGCCACGAGTTCAGTGTCTGGACGGATAATAATCCATTAACGTACATACTGACCAAGCCAAAGCTGGACGCGTGCGAACAGAGATGGGTCGCAAAGTTGGCTCCGTACAACTTCAGCATCAAGTACATTCCTGGCAAGAAAAACATTGTTGCAGACGCTCTCAGCAGGCCGCCCTTTGTCCAGAGTGTCAGTAGGAGGCTGGTGTCTGAGCCGTATGGAGCCCTGCTTGAGGAAGCACAGCAGCTCGAGGAAAATAGGATACAGGAGGTCTTCAGGCTGAGCGCCAATCACCAAGCAGTCAGTTGTCTCTCACACATCTCCATGCTGGAACATTCCTCACTCGAAAGTGAAAAAGTCAATGCTGTGCTTGAGGGTCATGTTGAGTGGGAGATGGGATCAGCTGAGAGAGCCACCTCCTGGCTTGTTCATGATGTGCAGCAGCTGACTACCTGTGGTCAGAGCCCCTTACCTGTGTTTTCTATCCAGGAGCTGCAAGACAAACAGCAGCAAGATACCTCACTTTCCAGAGTACTCTTCTTTGTGGTGCGTGGGAGGCGACCATCACGTAGAGAAAGGGCTCAGGAGACACATCATGTCTTGAAAATTCTGAAGCAGTGGGACAAGCTCAAGATGTTGGATGGCCTGCTCTACAGGGTGAGCAAAGACCCATTGACTGGCAAGAAGAGACACCGGTACGTTGTCCCTGCTTCCTTGACTACGGAAGTGTTGCAAGGCCTCCATGATGTCGCGGGCCACCAGGGGCAGTACAGGACCTTGTGTCTGGCTATGCAGAGGTTTTTCTGGTCAGATATGGAACAGGATCTCAGAGAATATGTGAAAAAGTGCACACGTTGTGTGGACGGCAAGACCCCTGAACCCGAATCTCTAGCCCCACTTGAGATTATTAAAACCATGAGCCCGTTGGAACTTGCATGCATAGATTTTTGGTCAGCAGAAGACTCGAATGGGAAGAGTGTGGATGTGCTAGTGGTCACAGACCACTTTACTAAAATGGCCCATGCTTACACATGCCGCGATCAATCAGCAAAACAAGTCGCCCGCCAGCTCTGGGACAAATACTTTTGTGTGTACGGGTTCCCTGAAAGAATTCATTCGGACCAGGGGGCCAATTTTGAAAGTGAACTGATCCGTGAATTGCTGCAAGTCGCTGGGGTTAAGAAGTCTAGAACCACTGCCTATCACCCCATGGGGAATGGGAATGTTGAGAGGTTCAATAGGACTCTAGGCAGCATGATCAGAACCCTTCCCCCTAGAGCAAAGCAGAAATGGCCACAGATGTTGCAGACTCTAACATTCGCTTACAACTGCACTGCACACGAATCGACAGGTTACGCACCTTTCTACTTAATGTATGGCAGGGTGCCACGTCTGCCAGTCGATGTCATGTTCCAGAATGCTGACAGGGATTGTGACACTGTTGACTATGACCAGTATGTTGCTAGGATGAGGCAAGATCTGAAGGAGGCTCTGTCAACTGCTCAGGCCAACGCCATCCCGAGCCAGGAACGGCAAGCAGACCTATACAATAGGAAAACAAAAGGATGTGACATTGTTGAAGGTGACCAAGTCTTGTTGGCAAACAAGGGTGAACGTGGACGCAGGAAGTTAGCGGACAGGTGGGGATCCACTACGTACGTCGTCGTCTCTGCTGACCCCAGGTGCCATACTTACCGTATCAGGAACACAAGCAGTGGACAAGAAAGAGTGGTTCACCGCAATCTGCTCCTTCTGGTCAACTTTTTGCCACTTGAGATGGACAGCACTGCTGATGAATCAACTCTGAGTGAGTCGTGCGAGTCGAGACATGAAATGGCCTCAGGAGATTCGCATGTTCCTAACTCGGAAGTGGACAGGACAGCTTGGACGGCCAGTTGGGTGGCAGGGGCCTCTGCCACTAGTCCGTTACAAGAGCCTTCATGCACGCAGGACACTGACCTGGACACGCAGTTGAACGCTGTGGAGAATGATCAGTTGAGCAACGCTCCGTCAGAAATACCCTGTCCATCAGCTGCTCATAGTGCTGACCAAAGATCTGAAGTTTCTCTACACATCTCCAACACTGGAAGTTCTTCTAGTAATGCAGTGGGTGCAGTGAGAACCAGGGTGGGGAGAATAGTCAAACCTGTGAATCGGCTGATTCAAAACATGACTCAACACTATGTCCAACGCTCTAACAGCTCAGTTCTTAGTTTGGCTAGAGCTCTGATGTCATGAACACACACACATACACACACACACACACACACACACACACACACACACACACACACACACACTATACTGTCCAGTTAGAGGGTGACAGTTTTGTTTTGTTTGTTATTTTTTCTTATTTCAAGTCAAGTCAGTACGCAGTATTTAGTCTGGTATGATATGGGTAGTGTAGACGGCACTCCTGTAGCGAGTACACTATGGGGGGTCTGCGCAGCCCTCTATAGTTGCTTTCCCTTTGAGTTGGGTAACATTCATGTTGCAGTATACTGTGAGTATACTTATCCAGTAGTCTTCAGTGGTTGACTTGGAGTGATATTTTGGTGAAGTTCAGAGGGGAGTATGTAGTAGTGTTAAGCATGAACCTTATTTTTTTGCTCTTAGTGAACTTCTCAAAATATGTGGGCTATAATGTACTTGGGATGGGTTTACCGTTGCCTATTGTTTCTGATGGGGCGTTAATTGGTGTGGCACCCCGGAACTCTTCCTCAGTTCTGGAAGATTGGCAAGGGGTAAGCTGTGTTATTTTTTCCTCCGTGTCACATACTATTTAATGATGTTTCTATGCTTTAATTTCTCTGTTATTTTACTGATCTTTGATGGGAAGATATTCTGTTACGTTTGTGTGGATATTTTCGTTGTCATTTGCGCTCGAAATATGCAAATTAGCGCTATTAATGTCCGCGATCGTTATGAAGTTAACAGGTGCTAACGTGCCTATTGTGTCACAGGAATGCCAATTACTTCGACCCCTTGCAGTGTGCCTCACTTTGCCCGCCCTGTCTGTTGTTTCAGGGAGTAAATAAATGCTACTGGATCGAGACCCCTCATCTCTCCTGCCTCTTCAATCATCCAGAGACTGTTTAGTTTGTTATTTTAATGTAATGGTCGGTTCATGTCCGTTACACTCTCAGCACAGGTGACTTCACTAATTAGCTGATCTACTGTACCAAGGGACCAGCTGATTCAGGGCATTGGTTTGAAGAAAAAAGGTGGAAGGATTTATTTTTTGGAACTTCTTGTTGAACAATTTGATCAACATAGGCAGTCGCACATTGCATCGGAATCACAGCATCAACAAAAGTAAATCCACAGGTATAAGTGCACAAATGTTTCAACATCGTATTGACCCCACAACTAAGAGGCACCTACGACAATACCCCACATATTCAACCAACAGCCTCAGAGCCCCAATCCTAAATGTGAAAAAAAGCATATGGAAACATATTTACATTTTAAACAAAATAATAGGACAGGTGACAGGGCTTTCTGAACCTGGGATGTCTGTCTTTGTCTTGAAATATTGTTTCTGTGAAGAGGCACCGGTGCGCCCATCTTGCCTGCTTTCCTGTCTCACTCTCAGTTTTTCTCGTGGTGTGTATCTGCAGATCCACTGACAAGAAGAGACAAACGTGTCAGTTGTCCCGGGCCCAGGGAGAGGGGAGGCCCAAAATCGGTTCCCCATCATTGAAGAGGAGGGGGCCCTTTAACCTAATTTTGTGCCAGAGCCGGCAAAAGCTGGCGGCGGCCCTGTGTACCAGTCAAACAATGACAGTGTTGCTATGATACCATGCCACCCCGTCTGTCATCCACCCCCCACCCCCTTGGGAGTCTTCCTGTCAACGCAATGATGTTGATTGACAGGTGACATGCTGCCCTTCCGTTAAACCCCAAACATTTCTAATCTCTCTTGTTAAATAACACACACACACATACACAAATCAAACAAGCACGCACCATGAATGTGTGCAATATGCAATATGTGTGTGTGTGTGTGTGTGTGTGTGTGTGTGTGTGTGTGTGTGTGTGTGCGCGCGTGTGCGCGTGTGTGCGCACGTATGTGTCTGTGTCTGTGTCTGTGCGTGTGTGTGTGTGTCTGTGCTTGTGTGCGTGTGCGTGTGCGTGTGTGTGTGTGTGTGTGTGTGTGTGTGTGTGTGTGTGTGTGTGTGTGTGTGAGAGTGTGTGCTCAAGACTATGAGACAGATGAAAAGTAGAAAAGCGACAGCAAAGGAACTGAGATTGCCACCTACACCACCGTCACACAGACAGTACACACACTCCTCGACACTCTTCACACTGATACGTACTCAGTCTAGACTGTGTTTGGTCACACACACACACACACA
>NC_085871.1:4572468-4577468 GCF_034702125.1 Engraulis encrasicolus
AGTCTCACACACAGTGCATTGTCAGTGATGGGAACTATAGGGGGTTTGTGCCATAAGCCCAATGCCATGAAAGCAGATACAGTAGAGGATTACATGCTGTTCAGAAAAGCCTTTGAATTCCAATCACTGTTACTTTTGATGTACAGCATCAGGGAGGTTGAGGGGGTGTAGGGTTAGTTAGGCAAAGGCATCAGTTGTCCTGGGCCCAGGGAACGGTGGCGGGGGGCAGAATTGGGTCCTCATTAGATTGTATGGCCTTGTCCTGGGCACGGCCAAAGCTAGCAGCAGCCCTGCACAGTATCACTCTAGTACTGTAGGTTAATGCAGGTTTTTTTTAACAGTGTCCCAGTTAGTCTTAAGTACATCAATACACTCACAACATATTCCCATAACAGACATCACATCATGTGTTTTTGGAACAGCCATCATGCGCGTCGGATGACATTCAACTCACTCACCAGTATGGGCTATACGTATGTTTCCCCACACACAACACAACCATTTTCCACAGCCTGCTGAACATTGGATATGGGCATTAGTTGGGATTTGATATTGAACTGCCTGTTTGTGTGTGTGTGTGTGTGTGTGTGTGTGTGTGTGTGTGTGTGTGTGTGTGTGTGTGTGTGTGTGTGTGTGTGTGTGTGTGTGTGTGTGTGTGTGTGTGTGTGTGTGTGTGTGTGTGTGTCTGTCTGTCTGTCTGTCTGTCTGTCTGTCTGTCTGTCTGTCTGTCTTTCTGTCTGTCTGTCTGTCTGTCTGTCTGTCTGTCTGTCTGTCTGTCGGTCTGTTTCCACTACTGTGTACGTGTGTGCAGGCATGCGTGCGCCTTGCGTGTCTGCAGGAATTTGTGTGACTACACTGTCTGAATATGCTCCACAAACGTCCAGCGACTATCAGAGTAGAGCTCTGGATTTACTGAGTATAGCCTCCATCTTGGAAATCCATAGCCCCGTCAGCAGCAGCATCCCACAGCACAGATCCATTCAGGCAGAGTAATGGGATGAGAGGCATCGATTTTTACCGATGGTTTCCACCGATGCAGAATTCTCTACAAAGAGGGTTGTGCTAAAAGGCAGACAAAGAAAACGTGGACATGGAAGAGACAGCAGAACAGGACGATAGACTAAGCAACAGATAAAGAATAGAGCTTCAAAAATCAAACGTGGTTAAACAGTAGGTTTTCTTAAATAGAGAGAAACATTCAAGAAACATGTGAGAAACGTGCAAGCAAACGTGAAAGAAAAGAGAAGAAAAGGGAGAGGAGGAAAAAGGGAAAAAATATGACAGAAAATAACAACTAATGATAAAAATAGAAATGTGCAGGTACTGTAGGAATGGAAATGT
Source organism: Engraulis encrasicolus (assembly GCF_034702125.1). Taxonomy (NCBI): domain Eukaryota; kingdom Metazoa; phylum Chordata; class Actinopteri; order Clupeiformes; family Engraulidae; genus Engraulis; species Engraulis encrasicolus. The sequence continues at coordinate 4,573,810 of NC_085871.1, forward strand.
ACTGGGGAGACGCCACATGAAAGTGATTGTAGTGACGCCAGGCAAATCCCACATGGATGATAAGATATCAGAGAGGATCTCCTGGGAGACTAGATGAGTTCCCATTCCAATGCCATTAAAGGGATGAGTCAGGTTAAGGAAACCATAATGAGAATCAAACAAGCCAGCAGCACCAAGAAACCTGCCGACCAAAATGGAATTTCACTTCTAGTAGTACAGTATGAACACTTCTACACGCGTGCACGCACACACACACACTCACGCACGCCTGCTCTCTCTCTCTCTCTCTCTCTCTCTCTCTCTCTCTCTCTCTCTCTCTCTCTCTCTCTCTCTCACTCACACGCAGGCACGCACATACAGGTACTTGCACGCATTATAGAGCTCAGTAAAGGAATGTGTTACATTTTCAAGCATCAAAGGGTATGTTGTAGCTGTATATGATGGCAACTGGTGGCTAGCATGTGTTGAGGAATGTATGCTGAGCACTGGAGAGGTGAAACTGAACTTCCTGCATCCTCATGGACCATCTCCATCCTTCACTTTTCCCTTCAGACCAGATAGACTTGTCATGGATCATCAGGATGTGCTTCTGGTAGTGGAACCTAACTGCAACGGGATGTACTTATACATTATCTACAAAAGACACAGCTGCTGCTTCAAATGCACCGGTAGAGTACAAAATGAGAGTGTAGCCATTGATTATCTCTTTAAAGTACGGTAAAGGGAAGATGACACAGGTACACAGAGAAGGAATGTTCAAACATTCACATATCATCATTTAGTGTGTATAAATGGACATCTGCCTTAGTTTCTGAAACCTGGGACCATGGAAACTGACCATTTTTGTTTTGTTTTTGTTTTGTCATGTGATGCTACTATGGTATTACCATATTATTAGTAAGTGGTCTGTATGATGCCATATTTGTGAGTCAAATTCTCTCTGAAATGAATAAAGAACCGAACACCAGCATTTGAGGTGTTGCTAATGACATTGCCGGCTACGTTTGGACAAGGAACTGGCCATTTTAAAATATAGTTTTTTTAGATATTCAATTTTTAATTTTTCAATTTATCATAATTCATATTCTGAGAGTTGTTGTATTCCAAGCTGATTGTGTAATATGTAGAGCCAGAAAAGAGCTTTCAAACAACACCACAGGCATCTTTTTGTGACTAACACTGACTGATATATTCAAGGCTGAATGTATAGTGTCCTACCCTCACATGTGAACCTTTCCTAGTCTGTTTCTCCCTTAATATTAGTGTCAGATTCAAAATAATGCAGTTCTGGGGTGCTACCTTGCTACTAAAAAGGCACACCAAGTATGATTGAAATCCGGATCGGTCGGGTCCCAAAGCGTCTGATTTCACGTGAAATGACCCTATTGTGTTGTCTGTCTCTCTATAAATCTCTTTCTTTCTTTTGCTTTCTCTCTCTCTCTCTCTGTCAATGTGAAATGTTTGCCGGTAGGATGCATGTCAAAGAGACACTGATGATGCAGTCCACACACAGATACACACACACACACACACACACACACACACACACACACACACACACACACACACACACACACACACACACACACACACACACACACACACACACACACACACACACACACACACACACACACACACACACAGGTGCCCTCCTTCCTCTCCCCCACTTGCTCTTTCTCCCGCTCCTCCTCTTCTTCCTCTCCCTCTCCTGCACTTCTCCCTCCTGTCTTCCTCCCCTCTTCTCCTCGTGTTCCTCCCTTGTCATATGGAGATCCAAGGGAAAGGCGAGCTGTGGACAGTGATTGAAAAAGGCCATAACCTGTCTCCCTGTCTCCCTGTCTCCCTGTCTCTCTGTCTGACTGCTTGTGTCTGTCCATGCGTCTGTCTGTCAGAAGTTGTCTCTCTCAACAGGTGCCATGTCTGTCACAGGCACAGACAGCACACTTTTTATTTTCCATCTTTGTCACAGGAAATAGACAGAAATATATAAAAAAGAATAGCCAAAGATAAAGAAAAAATACCCTACTACACAGAAGCAGTCAGAGAAGCAGGCAGAGTATATTTATGTCTCTGCATGATGGTTTTACTTCACTCACACAGACAGGCAGAGAGGAAATGTGTCACCCTCTGATGTGGTTTGAGTTCACTGTTAGGGCAACCTACAGTATCACAACACTAAGAGAGTCACTTTAACATCTCCTAGAGTGTGTTTCATCCCAGAGTGCTCTGTAAGTGCTGGGTTAGCACAGCGGTTTTTTTTATTGTGTACCACATGCCAACGATTTCCAGAGCTCTCTCTAGACATTTTTATTAACATTCCTATAAAGTCTATGTGCATTTGATGATGAAAAGAATCAATCTCTTCTGATGTCTGTCCGTGTTTCATGAAAGAGTGGGTTTCGCTGTCTGAGGGGATTACAGTAAAAAGCCATGTGCTGCCGTGTATGCATATTCAATTATACAACTGGCACAGAAACCTGTGGATATTGGAATTGTTTGACAGCTACACGTACAGTACATAACAAACAGACGGGGAGATGGTGGTAGAGCTTCAGAGATATAGGGAAACACAGTAGATGTACACACCAGGATAGATCAAGAAAAGGAAAAAGAAAATTCTTTCAAGACAGTCAAGTCAAATTTTATTTATACAGCACATCATAGCATGTTTCACATGGTCGCATAGTATGAAACGAGTTTGAAAGTGATATTGGAGGAGCCGTAGCTCAGTGGGATGAGACACTGTACCTACCATCAATCCAGGGAACCAGGTTCGCGTCTGACCTGAGATCATGTCCTGAGCCTTCACCCTCTCTCTCTCTTCCACTCATTTTCTCTCATCTTCTCACACTAGCCCTTTTGCCATCAGCTTCAGAAGCAAATTATAAGTTAACCCTTTATAGGGCACACAAATTTCAGCTCCAGAGTGAAAAAAAAACTTTGACAGGCTCCAGGCCACTGCTGATTGGTCAAATGTTAAGATGCCACTATCTGTCTGAAAGCCTGGTTTCTCCTGATTAATTTGATACAACCCACTTGGGTGTACACCCAGAGAGGCATGGCAGGGGCATTTGTGATAGGTGCGCAAGTAATCAAAAGTGATCAAATATAGTCACTTGCCCTAAAAAGGGTTAAAGCGCATACTTTTCTAGTAATATAAGATGCGTCCGCTTGGTTTTCCATCAACAGGACGATTCTAGTGAACTAAAACGACATCAGCAGGTGTGATATTGCAAGTGTTGGAACTCTCGAGTCAGGTCCAGTCGTAGCTTCTGCACCTTTGTGGCTCTTCTATATCACATCAAGTCGTTTCCATCTCTTCTGTATAGCGATATAACTTCTCCCAAAATCATATATTCTGAGCGCATTAACTTAGTGGGACAAAACGTTGATAGAACACCTTTCGCAATTTGAACACGTGCTGAGAGCTTTCCCATGACCATTTGTTTGATCCCTTGATCTCAGTCTGACTAAAAGTGAAGACACTCCTCTCAATTCCTGCACTGAAGTTGAACAAGTGGAGAGGAGGAGAGCCCCGCAGCAGCTCAAGAAGCTAAAGACACATTCACTCAATCGCCTCTCGCTCCCAAAGTGCTTACCGCACACATTGTGCCATCGCAATATCTGTCTGTCAGCTTTTTCCCTGTCTTTTCTTT
>NC_085871.1:4582468-4592468 GCF_034702125.1 Engraulis encrasicolus
GCCGTACCGATCCCCTATCTCTGCTTCGTGGTGCCATGACGCCACTGTTCTCTCTCCACTGTGGGAGTGCTATTGCTGGGCTTACCAGGCTGGTCGGTAGGAGGGGTACAGTAGCATGCTGTGCCCGTAGAGGGCCGCGCCAGGCGGGCACGAAAGGCTTTTTTGTGGAGATAAGACGGCAACAGAAGGCGGTAATGGGCCTCCGTGGGAGAGCAACAGGCGCCCCGCAGAACACTCTCACTCTGACATGCTTAGAAGCATTACTTCAAAAACACTCAAACCCTCCAAACACACGCATGCGCACACACCCACAAGACGCACGCACGCACGCACGCACACACACACACACACACACACACACACACACACACACACACACACACACACACACACACACACACACACACACACACACACACACACACACACACACACACACACACACACACACACAATCTCTCTCTCTCTCTCTCTCTCTCTCTCTCTCTCTCTCTCTCTCTCTCTCTCTCTCTCTCTCTCTCTCTCTCACACACACACACTCACACACACATACACAAACCTCAAAACACCCATTTTTTATGGAAGTGCCAGTTGCAATTCTTTGGCATTCATAAAAAGTATATGTTTTCCCTTTAATATGTTCAAAGACTTCCATCAGAGTAATGCATCACAGAGAGATATGCAGTGCATGAACCAAGTTGTACGATACGTTCAAAGTCAGAAAGAATATCAGAAACATCAGAAATATATACAGGAACAAAGTGGCAAACAGAATTTATGTAATGCTGCAGAGTGTGCTTCGAGGGTCAACATTTGATACATTTATCGCATTCAACTATGTGAGAGTGGGAAAGGGAATGTGCCAGGATTGCTGTTGAAAACCAACCATTCATTGTCGTAGGGCTTGAGAAATATATAGCCAATGCAAGTGCCCTCTTTGCCAAGTCTCACGGAGAATACAACAAAAGCTACAGAATATAAAAAGAGGGAATGATCCTTCAGCAAAGCTATGCGTTGTGAAATAAACAAACAAATGAGAAAAAAAGATGAATTGTAGAAATAGTCCGAGTCAGGCTATAGGGGGTTGCATAATGTGTCACCCACAGTCTGAGCAGGACTGTGGCAAGCGTTTCATATAGGTGTAACATTTTCAGGAGAGTTTGCTCGCTCTGCAGTAAAAACTAACAGACCCCAAGTGACATTAACTCTGTTTAGTGGGAAAGTGCATTAACCCGGCTCTGGTCTGTTCTGCTCACCTTGAACATAGGAGGACCGATACAGGGCTAGAACGTAGCCCCATAACACACACCATTCCGCCATTGGAACATTGTAATAATCACTGAAACATGTTTACTACCCACACTAGTGCACAGGGCCTTTAGTAATACATTACGACTTAGTCATTGCCATTCTGGAAACAGCTAATTTATAACGGGGGCAATGTTTTACTGGGTTAAGGATGTTTAAGTATCAGACCAACTTTTACTTCAGTGAACTATGAACAGTTGTTTTTTTTTGTTATTTCCTTTTGTTGTTGTTCCTGGCTTCTGATTAAAAAACACATCTCCACAGTTTAACTGGCTGTTTCTCTACCTCTCCGTTTTCCAGGCCTGTGGCGTATGACGGCTGATTTTTTTGACCAGGGTTCTATTTTGTCTGCCCAACTTCACAGTGATATTAAGTTTTTGTTTCTCTCTCTCTCTCTCTCTATCTCTCTCTCTCTCTCTCTCTCTCCCTCCTCCTGTCTCCAGACCTGCGGCGGATGACGGCGGGCTTCATGGGCATGGCGGTGGCCATCATCCTGTTCGGCTGGATCATCGGCCTGCTGGGCTGCTGTTGGGACCGGGGCCTCATGCAGTACGTGGCCGGACTACTCTTCCTCATGGGAGGTGAGTCACTACATTACACTACATTACATTACATTACCTTACATTACATTACACTTAGCTGATGCTTTTTATCCAAAGACCTGCTGTGCACAGTTTCAGTTACTGAGTAAGCCAGTTTATGTTCTGATATGGACAAAATGGGCAGTTGCTCTCCAAGGGTGCTGCTGGACTACTTTTCCTCGTGGGAGGTGAGTCGCCAACATTTCACGGCCACAACACAGTGAGATAGACATTTAGCAATTGAGGAACTCAGTGTAGGCAGAAAACAAGAAGGAACTTCAGGTTGTTTGCCTTTTGTCCATTAAATATCAAAGAAATGCTATTTACACAATACCTGGCTGTGGTAGGAACGGTGATATCTAAGGGCCCAGTCAGATTACAACCATGTTATCGAAAGGCCTGTTGTTATCATTTTAAATGAAGGTCATGTTGTAGGATTGGGAAATGACCCTGGCCAGATTTGAACTTGGGTCCTCGTGCCTTCTTGTCTGTTTGCATGCTTGTCAACCAAGCAAATTGCATGTCATTATACAAATGGGAAATTAAAATAAAATAAATGCAAAGTGTTGCTTTGTGATACTAATATGCTCAATACACTATTCTCTATGTATGAAACAAAAAAGTAAATCACTTTTTAACAAACAACTAAAGCACCGCATAGCACTTCCAGCATAGAGCAGATTTTAGCCGGGGGAAGTGGAACAGTGGACAAAACTGAGGGTCTCCTGTATGGTATAAGGGAGCAAGACTGTACAAGGAGGCTGTTGCCATATCTCTACCAAAGATGTGGCTACCCGAAATCGTCAAATTCCCATACCATTACATCCCTAATAACTATAGGTTTTGTTAGAAAATGAATAAATATGTACAACTCTGATTGTGATTGTGAGTCTGAAACCATGTGATTGGGCCCATTTTCCAATCATTCAGGCCCAATGTGATCAGATCAGGACATAGAGTAGTCTCCTACCCTCCTACATTCCCATCCATTGATGTACTGTGTCCTTTGCACGCATAGAGTGTTTTGTGTTATTTTTTCCTGGGAGAGACCACCAAATTCAGGGACACATGCACACCATACACTCCGAAACAAGGTAGTCTATGTAGTTTCCATAGGTCTATTACTGTATGTGCTGTATATTTATGCAATCCAGTTTAGACTGTACGAAATGTCGTGACAGCGTGTGTGCGGGAACTTGGTCAAGTGCAGTGTGTACTGCTCAATACCCGTGACACCACTTGTATAGCCTGGCTCTCACGCAGACCCTTCGTGCTTCGTTCATCTTCGTTAAACTTTGTGAGCTCGCACGAGGCTCTGGAAATCTTAGACGAGCCAGAACGGAAACAGATATTTCACAGACTGTTCAATCAGAATCGCGGGGTGGGTTTGCGGGGCAGGTTATATACATTCAGTGGTTGAAGTAGTAGTGATAAAAAAAGCCACGTGAGTTCTCCAATCAGGTTTGAACGGTTTTGAACACACCTACGCCTTTCCAGAGCTAAGCGATTAACAATATTCCAGATGGTTTGCGTGAGCACCAGGTTACCACTTGTAGGCCACCTGAAAGGAACCAATACTGGTCCTATATGTCAATTGTATCCTGGTCCTACTCTGGGCCCCTGTGGAGCTTATCTACCTTTATGTTTGTGCCCATGGAGGGTCATAAAACACACAGATGTTCCATATGTTTAACTCAGAATGTTTATTACTCTTCATCATCCACTGACTGACATTTTGGATCTAGATCCCCATCCACTTGAAAGTTGAGGATATTAAGGGTTGTTACAGGATTGGCGTTACCGAAGAGGTACAGGACTACATCGTCATCGATCTCTTCATTGTAGAAGTTCATAGGAACATGTACCCATGTGGATGGCTTCTCTCCGGGGAAGGTTAGCTGTCTGTTTAGAAAGAGACAGTAAGGGAAGACAGGCAACGGAGCAATAAACACACACACACACACACACACACACACACACACACACACACACACACACACACACACACACACACACACACACACACACACACACACACACACACACACACACACACACACACACACACACACACACACACAGTCATAGGGTCCAGAAAATGTTATAGTTGTTGGGTAATGCTACAAACAGCACAAAGCGATCTTACGAGAATGTGGGATTTTTAGCTTCAAAAAAGGATTTGGTAGGACAGTCAGGGCAGGCATATACTTGATTGATCTAGGAGAAACACACACAGACAAACACACACACACACACACACACACACACACACACACACACACACACACACACACACACACACACACACACACACACACACACACACACACACACACACACACACACACACGCAGAATGGCATATTAAACAAACAAAAAAACACTAGCACAATATAGATAATGCACAGTACAGACTCAACATGGTAAAAATTGTTCAAAAGGGTGTGTTCATGTAGGCATACAGTATGTAGCCCCACAACGCATGCGGTTCCACCTGTGGAACGCTGTAATAGTCATTGAAAAGTTTGCTACCATAGTAGGCTACTACACTACTACGACATAACACAGTTTAGTAATGCACTACGACTTGATCATTAGCATTCTGGTAACAGCAAATTTATAACACCGTGTCTTAACAGGTTAAACACATTAAAGGGACAGTTTGGTCAATTTCAACATGCAGTTGTATTGCTCAGGCTACCCTTGACTTGTCAGTACCTGGTGATGCCACATTTTTCGGCTCAGCCCTTTCCGAGATATGAGCAATTCTAATGGGGGCAGCGTTTGTTTACATTTTTAAAAAATGAAACATAGGCCAACTCCAAATATTTTCCCAAAAGGTACTGCTGTTTGCTAGTTGTCTGCTGATGTTTTATAACCTTTTGGATGTTTTTGGGAATAAATAAAAATGTTTTTTTGAAATGTAAACAAAGAGCTGCCCCCATTACAATGACCAGGATCTCGGAAACGGCTGAAGAAGAAGAAAAAAAATCTCAGGCACTGACAAGTCCAGGGTAGTGTGAGCATTACAACTGCATGGTGAAATTGACCAAACTGTCCCTTTAAACATGCATGTGGTTCACCATTTAAAAGTGTCACAAGGCTTTAATTTTACTCACCACATCCATAACCTCAGATGCTACTTGCTTATAGTAGCCTGAAGAGGGATCCAGGAGAGAACTGTTATAGACAATGTTTTCCAACTCCATTACATCGGTATATGTGCAGACCACTGTATTTTCCCTGATATTGGAAAATACAGGAATGCCTGTTGAAAAAAATAATTTTACTTGCCTGGTTAAAGTAAATTCCTTGTTTTTACATAGCAAAATAAATAAATAAAATGGTCATAAAACAAACAAATTAAGTCATGTCACAGTCATCAAACAAACAAATGCAAGCTAGAAATCAAAAGGAAACCTACTTGAACTCACCTGAGATGTGAAATATCGCAGCATACATAAGACCAAAAGCCAGCATGAGACTTGCCGGTTGAGCCATTTTGCTTACCGCTAGAGAGACTCTTTGGTAAAGGAAAGCAACCCATATTTATTCCCTGACTAATGATAAGATATGCTACATTTTGATAAGATATTCCCACATGCCTTATCGTTGGATCACTTTCTACCAGTTAATTTGATAAGATTCCTTGGTTAAAACGTGCCACAACATCACATTGGGGAAGTATTTCAAACAAGTAGGCTATCAAAACATTTGTCCCTTTAAAACATTTGACAAAGGAAATGTCATCACTGTATCTAAGGATTATGGCACATGTCACACACACACACACACACACACACACACACACACACACACACACACACACACACACACACACACACACACACACACACACACACACACACACACACACACACACACACACACACACACACACACACACACACACTAAATGAAACTGTTTATCAGTTCATTAATGGATATGTCAATAAGCGAAACCATTACATTTTGTAATGAAGCTATATACTGTATCGCCATCAGCATTCACTTAGTCCAAGTGCAAGAAGTAGATTATATTTTTTGTAGCCATCTTGGGCAGTTGTGATGTTTTGAGCTCTCATGTTATCCACTTTTTTGCAAATACATTTTGTATCCACTGGCCAGTTGCTGTCATCTGAATGTGACTCCATTGTTTAGATATACTACCTGTACTAAGGTGACTGAGGTATCCACAGGTGTATTCAAGAAGTATTTTTTAGTCATCTCCATGCTGTATACTTCAATGACATAGTTGTTTCTAGAGGTCACATCTCACATGAATAACAATTTGCCTTTTGTCCATTAGATGTCAAACCAATGCTATTTGCGCAATACCTGGCTGTGGTAGGAACAGTGTGGTAATATCCAAGGTGTTTTGCCGGGCACCAAACTGGCCCCGAACCAAAACTGCTTCTGTTCACCACTGTTGCTGATATGGCTGAATTCAGCGATTGCCCAATACAAGGGTGCATTGTTGAGGGATCAGCATGAGCAGGAATATGAAAAAGTGAAAGAAGTGTGAAAGCCCATTGGGAAACTCCAACTCCCATTGTCATTGTGACACAGCACTCCACAGCACACAAGTGAACACTGCACACTGCACACAACGAAATTGCATTTATGCCTCACCCGTGCAAGGGGGCAGCCCTCAGTGGCGCCCCATGGGGAGCAGTGCGGTGGGACGGTACCATGCTCAGGGTACCTCAGTCATGGAGGAGGATGGGGGAGAGCACTGGTTGATTACTCCCCCCACCAACCTGGCGGGTCGGGAGTCGAACCGGCAACCTCTGGGATGCAAGTCTGACGCCCTAACTGCTCACCCATGACTGACCGAATATGTTAAGTTATATCGGTGGTTCCCACATTTTTTCAGCGGGGACCCCTTTTCGACCCCTCATATTCTTAAGTAATTTTTTTTGTCCATTAATATGGATAGATTCTCCGTTCATAGCTTATCCACTAATATTGCTAGAAGTTCACAGGAAAGGGAATACATCTATTATTCATATAAGTGAATTCTGTTACTATCCAAATTATGGAATTATGTTAGCTGTTCACTGTTGGATTTTCTGTTTACAGTCCCCTCTGTTCAAAACCCCCCTTCAGTACCTCTGCGACCCCCCTAGAGGTCCGAACCCTCAGTTTGGGAACCGCTGTGTAACATTATGAGGGGGACCAGCGGGGTCCCTCATCCAGGTCACCAACCAGGCTAAGACCTAACCCTGGAAACTGTTACCACAACTTCATCTTATTAATATCATTCTTCATCATCCAATCCAATTAGATTCAATTAAATGTTCACTGGATTGAGGTATGTGACATGACACTTTGCAGATGATTGCACTTACGTACGTCGGAGACCCTCGAGCCTGCTCCTGAGCATTATTATTGCAACTTAAAAAGTATTCCTTCATGTGAAAATGTAGTTAGTGTCTCGCACCACACTGAACGTTGAGCACTAACATGACTTTATCTCATTAATAACATTCTTCATCATTCAATTCAATTTGATTCAATTTGGGATCCAATTTAGGGGCCTTTGGATGGAAGTAACTCTGATTATATGACACAAGATTACACAGCATTATTGAATTTGGTGCTTTTCACTTGACCCTTAATGCAATATAAAAGGATTCCTTGATGCAGAAACGTGGTTAGAGACTTGTTCCAATTGATAGTCACAAGGGTCAGTGTCTGCATGTGTGCGTGCATGTGTGCATGCATGTGTGCGTGCATGTGTACGTGTGCGTGCACGTGTGTGTGTGTGTGTGTGTGTGTGTGTATAACAAAAAAAAAAAAAAAAGACAGCGAATATTGCCATTGCTATTGTATCATAAGGTATCTGCCTGGTGCCTGGCCACCTCCATATATGATCAGGGCTTGACTGAGACCAAAACAATATCTTGGGTATTTAGTTTTAAACTGCCCCCTCACAAATACAACCATAATCCACTTCACTCAGTCCGCGGTCTATATTGAAAATGGACTAATGGAGCCAGTCCCCAACCCTGGGAACAGACAGCAGGTGTCGAAGGCGTGGAACGTGGCGGAATAAGTGACCTCTGTATGGAAGAACAAAGCATTTCTAACGTCGAGGGCGTCAAAAGTGTTAACACATTGCCTACCAGCGGTGTTTTCAGAATCATTTCGTAGACTCCCAGCGTTCTAAACCATTTTTAGGTGTTTTTTGTAGTCACAGCATATTGTGTGATAGGGCCACCGAAACATGTTATGGCTTGTTTGAAAGGTGAGATTTTCACCCCTTAGTGCGTGAAAACCGTGTGTCTATACGTGTATGTGCTTTCATTGCCGAGCTATTGTCAATCACAGTTGACAATGTGTAGGATCTGGCCAAGGTTATTTGCATTATCCCCCAGAGGGTGTGCTGGACTCGATGTGAAAGTGAAAGTGTTGTCCTCTGTAGCCTAATTATTATGTGAAGCATACTATAAAGCGCCATAGAGTGGACGCTGACTGTAGCCTACTGTAGCACTAAGTAAGCAACATACAAACACGATTCTTGTGTTTAAAAAGATGGCAGCATCGCAGACACTTTGCAAGGTGTACACAGAGAGGGGAAAGGGACGCGACAGTGACGTCACCGATGCAGGGGAACAGTTTCGGACAGTAGTTTACAGTTATCAAAAATATTCTTGGGTTGGCGCCGATCCTGGCGTTGTGATTAAAATGTCCAGATGATGACACAAGCTTTTGACTGCCATTGACTGCCATTATGTCTGTTCTACTTATCACAGAGCTCCCAAAATCGTGCACAATAAGCATTGAAGTGTCTAGTTATGAAAAATACAATAAAAATTCAAAAACGGGTTTTCCCGTTTTAGGAGCCAACGCATGGGAAGTAAAAAAGCGTTTTCCCGTGATTTGGTAGTCAATGTGTTAAAAGAGAAGTCGAACTTCAGCGAAAAATATGTGTGTAATGAGCTATGATGCGGTTCGGCAGCAGCAGGTAGTAGGCAACAGAATGTTTCCATTTTTCTAAACACGAGCTTCGGTTGGTCGCTGCCCGTGAATCGAACGTTATAGCTTAAGTCTTTCGCAGCTTGAAGCTGTTCGTGGCCCTCGATCAGTGCTTTCCAGGCGGGACTCTGTAGCGTTAAAGCTCTTTCAAGATTTCCTGTCTGTTCCTACAGTAAGGGAAAGAAACTAAATAAACAAAAAACAGCAGTTTTGACCCCTTGGGATTGTCCCAGCAGCCCACTGGGAACATGCCCTGTATGCCAGATGACCAGTCCAGCCCTGTGCATGATCACTTGGCTGCAGACTATTTGCCTGGTGCCAAAGTCCATCCCTGGTGTGTGTGTGTGTGTGTGTGTGTGTGTGTGTGTGTGTGTGTGTGTGTGTGTGTGTGTGTGTGTGTGTGTGTGTGTGTGTGTGTGTGTGTGTGTGTGTGTGTGTGTGTGTGTGTGTGTGTGTGTGTGTGTGTGTGTGTGTGTGTGTGTACAGCCATGTTAGCTAAGCTCTTACAACACGACTGGGACTACTTGAATCATTGTACATGTACATAAATGTTTTAACTCAGCATGCGATCCTCTCAATAAAACATCTCTAGTTTGCAGTATGTATGAAATCTATCACTTGCCAAAAGCCACTTTCATATTTTACCATCGTTTGGCTTGCGATTGGTACAGTTGTTCATCCCTGATATCTGCTGTGTGCAGAGCCTCGGAAATTATGTTCTTAACATTAGAGCCTAGAGGCCTCCATCTGACAGTGGGACCCCAATTCGCTGAAGAAAAAATATGTGTTGCAGAATTGTGACAAGACATGGTATTAAATAAGTAGAGTAACCTTTAGTAATACCTGTACCTGTAGCGTGGGGGGGGGTCCTGGCCATCCTAATCCATCCCTGGCTGCATGGTTGTAGCTAAGCTCTTACAGCAGGAGGAGCCTTGAGTTTCAAGGATTCAAGGATATTTATGTAGGTTGTCATACAGTATATGTACATAGAGATACGTTTATTTCCCATGTAATGACATGAGTGGCCGCCAAAAAAGTGTGTGTGTGCGTGCGTGCGTGCGTGCGTGCGTGCGCGCGTGCGTGCCTGCGTGCGCGCGTGCGTGCGCGCGTGTGAGTGAGTGAATAAATGAG
>NC_085871.1:4597468-4602468 GCF_034702125.1 Engraulis encrasicolus
GCGTGCGTGCGTGCGTGCGTGCGTGCGTGTGTGTGTGTGTGTGTGTGCGCGCTCTCGTATGTGTTTGTGACAGTGTCATCTGGAGCCTGTAGGCATCATTAGTGGTATATGTTGTGATACCGCTGTCTAAAAGGAGCCACTGCAGACGCCAAGCCTAAAAACACTCATGTTAGGTGCTAAAGTCACTGACAACCGCTCTCACACACACACACACACACACACACACACACACACACACACACACACACACACACACACACACACACACACACACACACACACACACACACACACACACACACACACACAGAGGCAAAGAGAGAGGACCCTTGATGAGGAGGAGGCAGAGACCCAATTAAGATGAGCTGTGGATTAGTGCCGTGCCCACGCGTATGCATAACGAGAGGCCAATTAAATAGCCAATTAAGATGGCCGGGCCTCAATACAGTGGGAGAGCATTGGGTCAGCTTACTGCAGCCCTGCGCCATCTCTGATCTCACGCACGCACGCACAGACAGACGGACATAGCGTACACACAAACATACCATACACACCACACCACACACACACACACACACACACCCTCAATATTCAACATTTTCTCTCACTTCAGTCCAACTCATCTCAACACACCCAGGCACACATGCACATGCAAACGCGTGCACACGCACGCACGCACACACGCACACACACACACATTCACACACAGCCCCATCCAGTCCACAATTACACTATAGAAGCTTTATCTTGGCACAGAGAGAGTCACACAGAGAAAGGAGAAATGATCACCCTATTAAAACTGATAAAAGCAGAGTCACTATTTTAGTGTATCCTTGAGATGGAATGGGGGGGAGGATAATTAAAATGTGTCCTTATTAAAAGAATGACAAAAGTTTTTTTAAGAAAAGTTGTTCTGCTTTTTTCCTCTATAAATGCAAGGCAATGATTTGGATTGGGTTTTTTGTCTCACTACGGTTTTCTAGGAGTTTGACAGTGCAAGTGTGACGTTATGAAAATCAGTGTGTGAAAATGTTCTCTCCTCCTACTCTGTAATTCTCTTTATCTCTATCTCTTCTCTTCTCGTTTATTCTTCTTTGCCGTGCACCCTGTGCTCCCCTGTTCCTCTCCTCACTGGCTCTCATTTATCAATGCTGCGTCTAACCCTGCTTCTTCCATTTTTTGTCTCTTCCCATTATTTCTCAGACATTTATTCTCTCTCTCTCTCTCTCTCTCTCTCTCCCCTTAAATCTCTCCCTCTTCCAATCTGTCTCTCTCCTACCTCACATCTCTCACTTTTTCTCTCTGTATTTACTGCAGTTTTGTAACGTTCCATCTCTCACTCTCTAGCTTACTCATCTCTCTCTCTCTTTCTCTCCGTCTCTCCTCCCTTTCTCTCCCTACCACCCCCATACTCTTTCTGTCTCTCTGTCTCTGTCTCTGTCTCTGTCTCTCTCTCTCTCTTCCTCTTTGTGTTTCCCCTACTCTGTCCCCTGTCTTCTCGTTCTCCTGATCGGGGGTTGAGCTTCTGTTTTCTATAACTGTTTGATGGGTATATTGATGTATGATTCATAAGTCGGTTCTCCTGGAAAGCAGTTTTAAATCTTTTTCCTTTCTCTCTCTCTCTCTCTCTCTCTCTCTCTCTCTCTCTCTCTCTCTCTCTCTCTCTCTCTCTCTCTCTCTCTCTCTCTCTCTCTCTCCCTCCGCAGGCACCTTCTGCATCATCTCTCTGTGCACGTGTGTGGCGGGCATCAACTTCGAGCTGTCGCGCTACCCGCGCTACCTGTACGGGCTGCCGGACGACATCAGCCACGGCTACGGCTGGTCCATGTTCTGCGCCTGGGGCGGCCTGGGCCTGTCCCTCATCGCCGGCTTCTTCTGCACGCTGGCGCCCTCCGTGCAGCCCGTGCCCAGGTCCACCTGCCCCAAGAGCACCCGGCAGGAGAATGGCACCGTCTGTTAGAGAGGACTGAGGGGTAGAGGACTGGAGAACATTGGAGAACTTTGGAGAACACTGCACACAACACGGACAGAGAATACACACACACCCTCCCACAAACACACACACACACACACACACACACACACATAGACACACACACACACACACACACACACACACACACACACACACACACACATACACATACAGTATACGTACACATGTAGCCGTGCCGCGCTCCACCTGCCCCAAGACCACCCAACAAGAGAAGGGCACCGTCTGTTGGGCTAGACCAGAATATTTGAAGATTACATACAACACAGACGAATACGCACATGTATACACGCACGCACACACACACACATACACATACACACACACACACACACACATACATGCCCAGTATACACATGCACTCCACCTGCCCCAAGGTCTGCTAGGCTAGAGGACTGGAGGGCTGGAGTGCATGACAATATGAAGGGATGACACACACACACACACACACACACACACACACACACACACACACACACACACACACACACACACACACACACACACACACACTGTACATACACACCTACATGCATACATACCGTCCATACGCACAAACATACATGGACAGACACAAACACATATGCACACACACGACAAATGTAAACACATATACATTTTAAAAACGAAAATGTTCAAAGATAGTCAACTTACTAATGCCATTTGCCATTCCGTCATCAACAGCAACACCTTGTCAAACATGGCCACTGACAATAAGAAAAAAAGAAGACGAAGAGAAGCTTCTTTTTTCTGTTTTGATTATTATGTGTAAGTATATAATGAGTGTCATGATCTTTGAAAAACTGAAGTGTTACTGGAAAAAAAGAAAAAAATGAAACAAACAAACAGAAACAAAGTTTTAAATGAACAGGCACTGGAGACGTGCAAACACACACTGGACTCAAGCCCGCCTTATAGCAGCTGGACCCACCGCTTCCATCCAAAGGTCAGAGAAAAAAATGGAGGAGGGAGGTTGGTGCGCTCTGACCTATCGTCCAGGATGGCGTACGTCTCCACCTTCTGCCGTGGTGATGAAGGTGCACCTTCACCATCTTGAGCAGCACTGTGCTACTAGGATCTGGGTCCACGTAGTAGGTCACAGGCTCACGGGTGGTGGATGACTTGGATGAAGTGGAAGTTGGGGTTGGACTGCGAGAGGTGGGAGGGTGTGGGGGGTGACAGAATTGTGTGTGGTAATCACTGGAACCCTCTGGATAGAATGACCTTGCTGTGTCTGCTGCCTGCTTTGGGCACACCACCACGTTGCCAGATTGGATCATGATAATTGAGGAGCATCTCCATTGTGATGATAATTCATAACTGGCAACCCACTGGAGGGAAGTTGTATTAGCTTCTTGCTGAAGACTTTGAGTCACGTGGACAATGATGGATGTTGCAAGTGACTCGATATGCTACGTACAGGCAAACAATGATGGACAGCGAAACACATGCGCAACAGTGGAGGTTTGGAAATGACCTGATGAACTTACAGGAGACTTCCTGTGTCAGTTAAGGGTTAGTTTGCTCGACAGCAAGTGAGAGAGCGGAAGAAGAGGTGGATGGTGAAGTGGTAAATTGCAGTTAAGTTGTGAGCAGTCCAGAACTGAAGGTGCCACACCAGACTGTGGGATGGGAGATGGAGGACTCTCTGGCGGTGTGGCGTTTGTGTCTTGCACCACTGTACAAACATTGTAAGCTTGGGTGGGGGTGGGGGTGGGGGGTGTTGCAACATATACATGAGTGGGGAATCATTTTTATTTGTTTGTTTGTTTGTTTTTGTTTTTGTTTTCGTTTTGTTGGTTGAGGTTCCACAGAGGAATTCATGGTATTCTTCCAGACTGTATTGGGCTCAGATGAAGTTTTTAATGCCCCTGCCTTGTCACTCGATACATGTTTTACTCTAGTATTGTTTGGGAAGATAAGAAAAGCAGCAGGGGTTGGTTGAATCGGGACAAAAGTGTTGATTGTGTGTGTTGTGTTTGTGAGTTTTTGTTTTCATAGCTGTGCGTGTGTGCGTGCGTGCGTATGAGCGTGCATGTGTGTGTGTGTTTTTGTGTGGGAGGATTGCCATCTTTGGAAGACAGAAGGCATGTGATTTTATGAAACCACAGGAAACTAAGGGAAATACAACGTGCTTTGACAGCTTTGCAGTCAGGTGAGGTGTTAAGAAAAAATACAGAAAGAAAGAGGCAGAAAAAAATTAATATGTAAAAAAACGGAATGATAAAATGATGGCGACAGGGAAAAGCCGAGAAATGTAAATAAAATCAGCGAGTAAGATGGCGGGTTAAAAAAACCTTAGGAAATATGCAGAGGACGAGAGCAATTTGACAGAAATAAAATATGAAATCAGCGTGCTCTCTGAGGCAGCGTTTGGAGTAGTAGGCAAAAGGGAAATGACAGCGGCAGAAGGGTAATGAAATGAGCCGGGCTGGACTGGTCATCTGGAATACAGGGCATTTTCCCGGTGGGCCGACAGTCGTCAGGGCCCGATGCTGCCGTTTATCGTTTCATTATTTTCCTGAGAGACCGGTCCTCAATTAACATGGGGTGTGGCTTATTGGTCTACTGTATCTTTAATATAGACAGCTAATCATATTTTTTTGTAGAAAATCAGGGGGGCTGGTCTATGCCAAAAATGCCTGGGCCGTTTTGCGGCCCCACTTCAGCCCTGGGAATGAGCTTATGAAAGATCTCCACTCTCTTTCATTCAGTCAGCATAGCAGTCAACTCATCTCATCACTCTCTCTTTCCTTACACTACACACCTTCTCTCTCTTTTCTCCCTTTACTACATTTTCAACATGTCAATTTTTCCCCCATAGTTGATTTATGCACTTTGCTTTTTCTCTTCATTCCTTTCCTACAGGACATGTGACTCCATATTACACTGTAGCAGGCATTTTCATCATAGACAGGAATTGAAATGGGGATGTTTTTTTGTGTGTGTTGCGCTCTCGCTCTCTGTCTCTGTCTGTCTCTGTCTCTCAGTCTCTCTCTCTGTCTCT
>NC_085871.1:4604968-4662468 GCF_034702125.1 Engraulis encrasicolus
ACAATGATGTTCCAGTGATACGTGGACTCACAGCCCTCTCTGTTGGGCTGTTGTCTGGTACAGAGGTGAGATGTGAACACGGAGCATTCACTCATAGACAGTGAAGAAATTTCACTTTCATCGCTACTTTTTTTCCATACGTGTAAATAGCATCCAGAAGACAGATACACTTCAGTGTTTTTAAAGAGATGTTCAAAAACAAACGAAAGAATCAACTATGAGGAACTATCAAGTCTTTTTTTCATCCGTAAACGTGTCTGTTGAGTAAACCTTGAAAAAAAAGAAAAAATGGTTAAAATGATGATCATGATAATGATGTTTTAAAAAAAATCTGGAAATGTTAAAAATTGTGGAATGTAAAAAAAACAACATAATGAAATAAAATTCATTAGTGTGTTTACTTGTATGATTTGAGGTACTTTTTTTCTCTTTCTTGCTTTCTTTATTCATTCACTCGTTTTCCTTACTTAAAGAAATAAAAAGGCCAAGTAATGATTCCTAGTGAGTCTAGGTCAGTGAGTGGCTTTCAAAATGTTTTCGGTCGTGTTGGTTTGTCTGTCTGTCTGTCTGTCTGTCTGTCTGTCTGTCTGTCTGTCTGTCTGTCAGCGGCATAACTCAAAAACTAATCAACAGATTTGGACGAAACTTTGTGGGTTTGTTGATAATGACCCAAGGAACAAGTGATTAAATTCTGGTGGTGATCCGGATCACGAACCGGAACCAGGAGTTTTTAAAAGATTCTGTCAGCAGGATAACTAAAAAACGAATCAACTCATTTGGACGAAACTTTGTGGAGTTGTTAGTAATGACCCAAGGAACAAGTGTTTAAATTCTGGTGGTGATCCGGATCACAAACCGGAACCAGGACTTTTTAAAAGATTCTTCACTATCTAGACGACCCCCTAGTGACCAGAAATTGGACTCCACAAAAACAAGGCAGAAAGACTTAGGGGTGTGACATAGTCAAATGCATCAAGCAGCTTCCTTGGCGGAGGTCTGCACTCTCTGAGTGCTTCTAGTTATTTTATACATCCCAGAGGGCTACTACCTCACAGACATAGACTATGGTCGTGAAAGGGTGTGCCCAGAAAACAAATAGTAGGCTATAAGAGGGGGCTTGGCTAAAATTTGGGAACCCCTAGTCTAGGGGAATACAGTATGCTGTTGTTTTGTAAAGACAGTCCTGGTTAGAGGTATGAAGACAATGATTATGAGTTAAAGCAGCCTACTGTGTATACAGTACAGGAATGGGCAATCAAAATACCTACTCTATGTCAATCAGGCTAAGCAAATTGATTAACCTTTTTCTTCGGTACTTCAAGTACTAAAACTTGTATGTGCATTTACTCGAATGACAACAGGAAAATCAGAGAATCAAGTCCAGTTAGAGTTCTACCTGGAAGAAGTACTTTGTAAAGACAGTGCTCTTTGGTGACGGCACTGAAGTGTTTTAATCATGTGACGACCATTAAAATGAAGGCATTTAAATTGCAAAAGACGACAACTTTGGTATTCCACAACTTTTAAAAAAGACAACGGGAAAATACTTGAAAGTTACCTTTGTATAACATGCACATGCTCCACATAAATCGTGTGACGAAGAGACAGTGACATAGTCACAGCAGCACACACATTTATTGCATGTGCACGTACCGTATATAGAGGGAGATTGCTGGCCTTTGAAATTAAATAAACACTGAAAGGTCTTCTAAGCCCCTGGCCTTCAAAGTGGCCTGCCCTCTCCGATATTAAACTTCACTGTTCAAACACACTCTGGATGGTGACGTGGGATCGTGTGCGTGGGATTGTCAGACCGAGCGTCCACGCACGCACACACGACAAACACGCACGCACGCAGGCATGCACGCACACATACACACACACTTGCAGAGTGCAAGTTCGCACGGCTGACATCTAAGGTGAGAAAGCAGGGCCCAGGCTGTCGTTACCATGGAAACCCATGGAAATCAATTGACATTCAATCGGCAGGCAGTATGGCTGACTAAAACAGGCTGGCAGTGGCCATACACATCCACATCCACACACACACACACGCATACACAGACACACACACACACACACACACACACACACACACACACACACACACACACACACACACACACACACACACACACACACGAGGAAAGATAACATCTTTTTCTGTGCATTCTGTGCCCCACACACCGCTGCCTCTTTTCTTCTTTTCCTCTTCTCTCTCTCTCTCTCTCTCTCTCTCTCTCTCTCTCTCTCTCTCTCTCTCTCTCTCTCTCTCTCTCTCTCTCTCTCTCTCTCTCTCTCATGCACGGACACACACACAGTAGAGTGCATCTATCTGTGCAGGATATTCTCCAATGTAATGTTGTGGTGAGAAGTGATGAGGAGCTGGGAGGAATGGGAGACATGAAGCTGTGTGGCGGTGCAGGGTGGCCATAAGGGCCAGTTAGATGGAGAGGAGAGGAGAGGAGAGGAGAGAAGAGGAGAGGAGAGGAGAGCTAATGGGCTTGTTTGGGGAGATAAAATTCCCTCATCCGCTACTTACATCAAGTGCTTAAAGGAAGGGACTGGCACGCTACGCCTGTGTGTGGACCATGTCATACCATTACACACAGGCACACTCATACACGGACACACACACAGCGTGTGACCATACCATTTGCCTCTAAGCACTGAGTTTAGTATTAACATTCTATCAATCTCACTCTAACAGTGTGTGCGTGTGTGTGAGTATGCATGCGTGTCACACAGTGTTTCACAGTGTTATTCTAGGCCCCCTATTCAGGCACTGCTGTAACACTTCAGTTCACATCTCACACTCTCACTCTCACTCAGTCCGTGACACACGGCAGTGCAGCAAAGTGGAGAGCTATGGAGGCAGTGGGATGAACTCAGTAGGCTGTGGCGAGGACAGGAAGATGTTCTTGAACAATGCCCACTTTCCAAATAAATGAATCCGAATTAAATAGTTCTGGCTAGTTTTACATTGCACTTTAATTCTGAATTGTGAAATGTTTATATGATGTCTTCAAAGCGGGGTTAAGTTTTATTCGAAATTACACTGAGTTCTGAATTAAATGTCTCATATAATTACACTGAGTTCTAAATTAAATGTCTCATATAAACAAGGCAAATGTGTGCCCTGGACCACCATCTCCCTTCATTTTATTATGACTATATTCAGAAGTCTTTTAGATTGTGGAACAGGGTACGATTGAATGAGTGAGTGAATGAGTTTATCTTGGTTTGAAGGATGACCAATCATACACTATGCTGGGCTTCAGAATAGAAGAGGTCAGAGTGGGAACAAACGTGTTGATGAGAACCACAAGAGCAAATGCAGGGCCGGATCTAGCCATTTTGAGGCCCAAGGCGAAATATAAACATGGGCCCCATAAAAGTCATTATATAGACATAACATTCTGTTTTGGTGCTATTCTAGTGTTTTATCTGATATATTATCTTGGATTACTTTCCACAAGTGACAAATTAAGATCAAGCTTATTTTTGTGTGTGTGTTAACTGCAACTGGTGTGACAGTTGGGGCCCCCAAAGAGGACAGATTTGGTCGGGGACCTAGGCAATTGCCTAGGTTTGCCTAATGGAAAATCCGCCTCTGTGCGAATGATTGAAAGGGGATAGAGGGGCTTAGCGGGTGTGATTTTGCACCACAAAAGCAGCACAAAGAAATCAGGTCAGACAGCATGCAAAGAAAAATAACACCTGCGTGCCAACACACTGGGCTCCTTCTGGCAGGTGGGAGGAGGGTAGGAGACAGGTGCCAAAACTGTGCCAGTTGATGGACTTGTCAGGGGGAAACTTTTTTTGTTTGTTTCTTCTGAATTGTATTTGTATGGAAATAGGCCCTACATGAAAAAAGAAAAAAAATAATTAAATAGACATGTATTCAACGTTTTTGAGTGAAAATGTTGGGCCTTATACGAAAAGCACATGTAGACTATTCATTGTTGTTTTTGAGTTTGTTTGATTTACAATCTAAAACCGGTAATTAATTTTAAAAAAAATGTTTCAGTAGGATCAAATTCACACAGTAAGCGAGTCAAAGAGGGAAGTCTGCATACAGTAATACTGGCATTTAATCAGAATGATTTTGCAAGAATCTCAGCGCAACATGGCAAATAACACGGTGTCACATCGTCACCTCTCTTGGCAGGTAGAGGGCGGGAAGGCATGACTAACAAGTCAGTAACACGACATGAAAGCGGGAAAAGAAGGATTTTGACATGTACGTAGTGTGCCTGTTGTCTAATCAAGCATATTAAAAATCTGTGGAGTGCATAAAAAAATGTTATTTCAGGTTAGTCATTATCCATTATAAGGGGAATGATAAGAATTTAGATTTTTTTTCAAACCTCATTTGAAAGTTGGAGGGCACCAAGCAAAGAAAAAGAAAAGAGAGAGCAGGATTGGAAGGTAGGTGCAAAGACACCACACAAGGATGTTTACACGTACTCTACAGTCTGCCTGTTGAACAAACTGAAAAACATTAAGGGAAAACCCTAAATATAAAATGATATAGTCCTATACACAGTAATGGTAGATAAGACAAAACTGTCAGTAACCAAGGACTGACCAGTCAGTGGAACACCAAGAACTACTGTATAACAGCCTGTGTCTATGGTACAGCAGTCAGAGGCCAAGTTTGTCACCCTATGCCCAGGGACGGATCATGACTCCATGGGCCCCTGGGCCAGACAACAAGGCCCCCCTTCCATGGGTGTTGCTGGTGTACAAAAAGATGCAGGGTCTTAGACCAGATGTTAGAGACCCTACATTATTGGGGTTCGGGTGTTTGTCCCCTAAGAAAATTGCTACCCAATATAAAAAAATACAGTTCGAAATCATGCATAATGAATAGCTATTGCTAAACCAGCCTCTACCACACGCTCATCCGGACACAATGTCAATAAATGTCAATTGAAATGTGTATGCAAAATTGGAGATGTTTTTTCCCTTAAAAATTAGGGCTGGCTATGGCCATGCATGCCAGCATAGATTACCTTCAAACATTTACATTACTGTTACTCATCATTTTCATTTATTTTCACTGACCAACACTCGGACTCGGACTTGACTTGGACTCTTTTGTAGCCTACTTGGTTTTTGTGTCGGCCTCTAGTCTCTTTGGACTGGGACTTGACTAGCTCTGGCCTGGCCCTTGGATTTGTCTTGGACTCTACAAAGGTTGACTTGACTAACAGCCCCGACTGTTTAACTCATTTTCAACGTCTGCTGAACAACTCTCTGAAGACGCAGCTGCTGCTGTTGCCTTTTGCTTAGCAAGGAGGATTTGATCATCAAAAAAATTAATTAAGGATTCCAAACCACCGTCTGCCCTCCAAAAAAATGAGAAGCAAAAAATAGGCCTATTATGCAAAAAAAAGCTCCACAGGATAAACTCAATTCTGCTCTAACTGATGTTACTGAATCAATTTTGAAAAGCAATAATGAATGGGTCATTTGATGTTTTGGAGCCAGAGAGCCAATTAAGGCAGGCCGAGTGGTAATTTATGCCAAACGAGGATACTCTGAGATCTCCTGCTGTGCACCGCACTGGTGGGGCTTGAGCAAGTTTTGAGCGAGAGGAACGAGTGAACGAACAAACAAACGCAATATGCAAAGGCTGTGTGTGTGTGTGGTGTTCTGTTGTGTTGTGTTCTGTGGTGTGCGGAGGGGAGGGGAGCAGAGCGAACACACATAAATCGCTCTTGACATTATCAGGGAGCTGCTGTTGCTGCCTCTTCAACGAGATAAACCTAATTGGCCCACACGGAACACATTTGAAGTCTGGGGCTGCTTTCAAGCGCTTATCTGTCGATGGGAGGCCTGGCCGCCATCGAGCTCTCACTGGAGAGATGCAAAAGCCCCTCCGACGGACAGACATACACAAACACGCACACACACGGTCTTGCAAGACAGACAGACAGACAGATGCAGGTGCGATTGTGTACACACACACACACACACACACACACACACACACAGCTTCCTGATAGACACATTCACACACAGATGTGATGGGTTGCAATTGAACCTCATTGGAGAGAAGCAAAACAAGCTCTCTAGACAGACAGGCATATTACAGTCAGACAGACAGACATTGTCAATTGAAAAATGGCGCCTTCAGGGAAGTTACAAAGAATTGTCTCCTGGCAGAAAGGCCGACAGAAAGAAAGCTGTGTAGTTGATTGGCCATTGGTGCCTTTATTCAGGGTAGCTACTAAAACATTGTGAACCCCTTGGAGATAAGATTGGACATAGGCAGTCATGGCTAAGCGGTTAGGGCGTCAGACTTGTAGCCCAAAGGTTGCCGGTTCAACTTCCGACCCGCCAGGTTGGTGGGGGGAGTGATAAAACAGTGCTCTCCCCCATCCTCCCCCATGACTGAGGTACCCTGAGCAGCGTACCATCCTGCCACATTGCTCCCTTGAGGCGCCATGCACGTCCTTGCACGGGTGAGGCGTAAATGCAATTTTGCTGTGTCACAATGACAATGGGAGTTGGAGATTCCCAGGTGGGCTTTCACGCACACAGTTGACATTGTTTGGACAGACTGCATGGGTAAGAGGTCAGGGCGTCATACTTGTCACCCAAAGGTTACTGGCTCGACTCCCGACCCACCAGAATGATAGTGGAAGAAATTAAACATTCTCCGCCATCCTCCAGGCTGAAACAACGTCAACTTGTCAAGTACAGTGTTATGAACAGACACGTTCTATCATCAACCCTCCTCGCTTTTAACAGGGCCAAACTGCAAAGTCTCCAGACAGACTGACACAGTCAGATTGTGTTGTGGATGTGGCAGCTTCTCACACCCTTGTTCTCAACTGTCCTCCTCTGTGTTCACAGGGACCAAGATGCAAAGTCTGCCGAGAGACAGGCAAACACACACACACACGCACGCACGCACGCACGCACGCACGCACGCACGCACGCACGCACGCACGCACGCACGCACGCACGCACGCACGCACGCACGCACGCACGCACGCACGCACACACACACACACACACACACACACACACACACACACACACACACACACACACACACAAACACTTACATGTTTGGCAAATGGCAACTTTTGTTTTTGGTTTCACAGGGCCAGGCCTCACAATTCTCTCCCAAGAGAGAGAGAGAGAGCGAGAGAGCGAGAGAGAGGGAGAGAATGAGAAACAGCCGGAAGGAGGCATGTGTCTCTCAGATAAGTGCTTACGCACATGAGGGGGAGGTGCCCCATCACCATGGTAAAGTGCAAGAACGGGGGGCATGACGTCTGTGTTTAATGACTGATTCATCAAACAAAGACGCATGCACACAGGCGTGCGAGCGCACGAGCACGCACACGCACACACACACATAAAAGAACAACAAAAGTCGTAAATGATGTTTTCTTTTATTTATGATTTAGTTTTCTCATTTTCTTTTCCTTCCAGACCTGTTGTGAGGTACAACTCCTTTTATTTTTTTTAGCTCGTTGTCTCAAATTCTTCGTACAGTTTTTATTTTTTATTTATTTTTAGCATTCTGTAAAATCCATGGTTAAACGGCACTGGATTCCGTCTGAAAATAATGAACTGACTTATTCATTTTTGAATACTGTGGAATACTGAATAGACAGTTGGCAGGAACCTAGAGAGAGAGAGAGAGAGGGAGAGAGAGAGAGAGAGAGAGAGAGAGAGAGAGAATTTAAGATCATTAAAAGAAAAAATGGAGGTGGTTGGGAGGACCGGGTTATGGGAGGACAGAGAGGGGTGTACGAAGAGGAGGGGTAGTAAAAGAATGAGGACGAGAGAGAGAGAGAGAGAGAGAGAGAGAGAGAGAGAGAGAGAGAGAGAGAGAGAGAGAGAGAGCACACACCCACTCTCTTCCATAGGGATTCCCGGGGTTTTTTTGTTTTCGATTTTTCTTTATATTTTTGGTTGTTGTCTGCCATTTCGGCGGCAGCCGCAGCAGACAGTGCTTATTCCCTCCAAGACCACACCACTGCACAGCACAGCACAGCCAGTCAGGCCTGCCTAATGAGCCCGCATGAGAATACCAGCGTACAGACACACCGCAAACAAAAACAGACAAGGGAGTATGATCCTGATTAACTCTCTCCTAACCCTTCACCTGCATTCTTAAAAAAAGAACAAAAAGAAATCATAATTAAGTAAAATAGAATAAAATGTTGAAACAATTGCCATAACTGTTCATCCTTGTAATAGCCTACGTAAATGTATTTCCTGTTTATATGCATGTCATCGTTTTCATTTACGGCTCCAATAAGAAAACCCAAACGATTCCCACTGATTCTGCAACAAATGGTCGACCCAACGCCTCCTCCAGCATTATTGCTCATCTTTCGTTAGACTACATTCTCACCTTCTCTTGGCTTCTGCTTCTGCTACAGTAACACTGGGGCCTATTTCTATGGGGAGTGTGGAGTCCAGAGGGGGGCAATAGGGGGTGTCTGGGCTGAGGCCTGGCAAGAGCGTTATCCTACATGCTCATGTCCTTGTGCTTTGCCCATGTCGAGCATCCCCTTGGCCCCCCTACCTTCTCTCCATTAAGACCAGCGAGGGAAAGTTATGACAAGACACCACACAGTGGTGCATCTTCAGTCACTCCACACACCTGGCCTGTAATAATAGACCTTTACCACAGGTCATAGGTCATGAGGCACCCCCCCAAAATGGGCTCAGACAGAGACCCTTGGCCCCTTTTGTGTGTTTGTTAATTTGTCTAAAATGTCAAGGCAGACTTTCTTCAAGGCCTCCGGTCTCACGTCCTGCTAGTGCTGAAACACTCACCCTCTGATACAGAGGTACACAGTGATGCCACTAGCAGGTCCACACGCGGAGAGGGGGAGCAAAACGTCCCAAAACATTCCTTATCTCTCACTCGGTCACTCTCTATGTCTTGGCCAATCACGTTGCGTCAGTGGGAGGGTCTTTAGAGCATGCGCAAACGCAATCTAGAAAAGACACGATTCCATAACAATGACAAGTGATGGTCATTGATTTTAGCCAATCAGAACGAAGGACTCTCCACAGGAAATGACATAAACAAGGCCAGCAGCTATCACTGCTGCCGAATTGCCCCGGGTTCTTTCGAATATCCTAACTCCCGTCCTCCCTTGCTCCCTTGCCTACTTTGTGGCCTCGGGAGGGCGTCATGGATGGCAAAAGTGTATTTCAATATCTCTCAAAAGCGGCATTCTAATGTCATTTTCTCATTTGTAATCGGGATGGTGGATGAAAAATAGTCCACCAAAAGCTGTTTAGGCGAGGCTGATGCCGGGGAAACTTTCTTGTTTTTTTCCCACGGAGGCGGGGCATCTGTACGTGAGGCCACAAGCAGAGGCCGAGGACAGGAGTCCGCATAATGGGAAGAACCTCCAGCGTCTGACAGGATCCAGCCAATAGTGATACCTGAAAAAAGATCCTGTTCTCCTGTAACCCTGTTACATGTAATTAAATGTAAGGGTGAAAAACACACTGAGAGCGATAAATAATCTGCATAATTTCTATACTCATTATTATTTAATTGATAAATTTTTTTCTCTCTGATTTTCTACTCTTATTTTGCCATGGCAAAGATAATTAAAATGGTAATGATAAAACCATTCAGTTCAGCCCATGCCATCATTTTGTAAAATAAATCTAAACAGTGATTGCTCCAGGGCTCAGTGTCTGTTGAGCGTCTGTTGAATTAGTGGGCAATAATTCTCATTTTGGCTTTGAGGACAAGCCTCGTCTGTTTTCCTAATCAAAACATTTCCCAATAAATCCCCTTTGAAGGAGTTGTCATCTCTGCCCACTCTAAACAGTGTCATTAAACTTCTAAAACAACACCAATAAACAAGAGATGAGATGACGTGGGATCAGTGCTACCCTCATCGATGGGATTACATCATAGGCGAGTGTCGACATGTTCATTCTGATTAGCAGCAGTTTTGTTTAGCGGTGTTATACGGGTTAAAAAACAAAACAAGAGCTCTAGTCTTCCTAAGGGCTGTCAGCACGTGGTTGGGCAGTAAGGGGTGGTGGGGGAGGGTCTACAGACCGGAAGCTGGCTTGTGATTGGATCAGTGGTCTGATTGACACAGGAGGGCTCGCTTGCTCATTGGAGGAGGGCAGCGATGCTAAGGCCAACAAGAGGAAAACCCCTGACAACTAAAAAATTGAGAGTGAAAGAAAGAGGAGGAGAGAAAGAATGAAAGAAAGAGGGAGGAGGGGTGGATGGATGAAAAAAGAAAGAAATTGAAACAACAGAGGGAGGAAGGAAAAAAATACAGAATATATAATCTTTGTTATTATTACTTTTGTTAATAGTTTTCTGTACTGATTGGGTTCTGTGTGGTGTTGTGTTCTCTGTAGGGGTTGGGGAGAAGGGGTACAGTATGGTATGATATGGGTGTGGTTGGTGGGGCAAACTCAAGGTTTACAGTTGTGGGGACAAGGGGGCAGCAGCATGGCTTCACAGTCCCTAGTGTCGGTCCATGGCTGCGCTCTGTAGCAGATCTGTGGCGGCGGTCTGGACAGGGGCCACCCTGAAGGGACTGGTGAATCCGGGCGGGGGCGAGTGGAACTGGCTGATGGGGTTGGACATGGGCATCCCGTACGGGGGGCCCACCCAGCCGGCTCTGTGGAGGGGGGGTAAGGGCGCCCCGAAGAGCCCGGCGCTGTGGTGGTTGTGGAAGTGGTGGGCGAGGGCGAGGGCCGGAGGGGGCTGCAGGGGGCCGGTGGAGGTGGAGGTGGAGGAGGAGGAGGAGGAGGTGGAGGGGGAGGAGGTGATGTTGGAGGAGGGAGGAGCGTCCATCTCAGTCAGGGCCTGCAGGGACTTGAGCCAGTGTGGAGGGTTGTCATCCTGCAGGGAGTCCAGACTGGTGCCTGAAGACGCCGGGATACCTGGAGCAGGGAGAGAGAGAGGAAGATAGAAAGGGAGAGAGATAATAGGAAAGAAAAATAAAAGAGGTCGGGGCGAGAGAGAGAGAGAGAGAGAGAGGAAGAGAGAGAAAGGGAGAGATGGATGGAAGAAAGAGAGGGAAGACACATGGGAGGTGGAAAGAAAGAGAAAATAGGATGCAAAATGAGGGGGGGGGCAGAGAGAGAGAGGGATGAATGGAAGAAAGAGATGGAAGGCAAATGGTAGGAGGAAGGTAGAAAGGAAGAAAGAGAATAGATCAAAATAAAAGAGAGGGGAGGGAGAGAGAGAGAGAGAGAGAGAGAGAGAGAGAGAGGGAGAGAGAGAGAGAGAGAGAGAGGGAGATATGGGGAGATGATAGGTGGTCAGTAATTGAGAATAGCAGAGCAACAGCAGTAGGTGTGGAGTAAGGTGAATGTACATCAGGCATATGAGTTGTTGCCTTCAGGCAGGAGGTTCAGGCTGCCTTCATTTCTGACATATAGAGCCTGCAGATCATTTATACCCACTAGAAGATCCCTGTTGATAAGACAAGACACAGACAACATGAAGGCCTCAGTTAGGTTAAGGTGACATTTTGAGATTTAAAAACGCCTCCGAATGAGCAATACAATCAGGCATTCTCTTCCATCACATGGCCAGATCATCACACAATCTTGTTCCCTCACATTCTGTTTTCAGGCTGAGCAGAACGGTGCCCGTTCCCGTTCTCATATCCGTTACATTCAGTATTTACCTGTGAACCATACACTTTCATGTTGGGCTCTTATCTTTTCCGTATGTGACAATTTGTTACCACGCTGAACCTGCTGATGTTCACATTGTTGTCTCATTTTGCACAGGAAAAATAAATAAATAAGATTTTCAGGTTCCCGAACGCTCAGACTTGAAGTGTGGACAAGATGAGGTGTGGGAACTGGCACGGTTCTCTGTCGACACCTACAGTGTCATTCCTGGCCCGACTCCCCAGACTCCTGCTGCCTTCTCAAGCTAGTTACAACCCATGAGGCCCCAAATGATGTCAGCTATGAGGGAGAGCTGTGCACAACACCTGTGTCCTGTGGACTATCCTGGAGTATAAAGGCACAGATTCTCAGGGGGGGATCAAAAACCTAGATCAGAAGTCAAAAGCCTGCCACAGTTTCCTTCAAACACAGACGACCACACTGAAAAGCTGCTCTTGCCTGTTGTCGAGTAATCATTAAAATCAGCTGATTCAGTTGAATCAAATGAAGGGCAGGCGTTGGTATTTTTTGAACCCAGGACTGGTACCTCTGTTTATTCTGTACTGTATTGCCTAAAACCCTCCTGGTGGTAGTTAGCTTGGCTGCGCACCCTGCTACCAGTGTCATGTGGAGCGGAACAGCCAGCCAGGAGGACCGGCACACTCATCATCACACAGACGCACAGGGGATCCATCACCACTAGCGGTAGTGGCCAGGGTGTGGAGAGAGAGAGAGAGAGAGAGAGAGAGAGAGAGAGAGAAAGAGAGAGAGAGAGAGAGAGAGAGAGAGAGAGAGAGAGAGAGAGAGAGAGAGAGAGAGAGAGAGAGAGAGAGAGAGAGAGAGAGAGTAAGAGAGAAGCGTGTGTGTGTGTGTGTGTGTGTGTGTGTGTGTGTGTGTGTGTGTGTGTGTGTGTGTGTGTGTGTGTGTGTGTGTGCACGCACTGTGTACGTGTGTGTGCGTGTGTGTGTGCAGTGTGCATGTGTGTGTGCATGTGTGTGTGTGTGTGTGTGCAGTGTGCATGTGTGTGTGCATGTGTGTGTGTGTGGTGTGAGAGAGAAAGAGAGAGAAAATGTGTACGGAAATGGTGTGTGTGTGTGTGTGTGTGTGTGTGTGTGCGCACTGTGTGCATGTGTGTGCGTGTGTGTGCGTGTGTGTGTGTGTGGTAGGGAAGCCAGTGCCATGTGTTGAGTGTTGCGGTGGGCCAGAGAGCTATAGAGTGAGGGGGCCATTCATTCTGCCACCCTGCTCCCAGGCATGACTGATGCCCCTGCCCCCACCCCACCGCCAGCCATCCAGTTCCTAGTCATGACGGATGCCCCGACTGCCACCGGCACCATCCAAGCAGCCAAGCCCAGCCACGCTGTTCCCAGCCATGACGGATGTGGACGCCCGACACCCAGAGAGCCAGACGCAGCGCGTGACTCCACTGCTGATCACACTTACATAGATGCAGACATGACGCGTATACACACTCGAACGTCTGCACACATGCACATACGTACAAACACACACACACACTCACATGCTTGCTCACATGCACAAATGTATTGCACACACATGCATGGACACACACACGCACATACAGTACACGCACACACACACACACACACACACACACACACACACACACACACACACACACACACACACACACACACACACACACACACACACACACACACACACACACACACACACACACACACACACCAATTCCCAGTCTACACCCCATCACACAGTTTTTCAAAAAGGTCTCCTAGTCAAATATTCCTCCTCTTCAGCAGTCATTCCACTTGCAACACGCCACGCACGCACGCACGCACGCACGCACACGCGCACGCACACGCACACGCGCACGCACACGCACACGCACACACACACCATGAAGAGACTAAACTATGCATAAATTTACAGCATCACTTTTCTCAATACGTGCTAAAATATCTATGAATGGAATTCTAATTAACCTTCTGGCACTCATGGCTAAAGCTCTGAGATATGTAGTGTAATGCATGTTTGGGGCTTACATTCCAAGTATGAATTGAATAAGAACTATTTATAAGAGCATAAACTGTTCTGAGGTCGATAAACTCAATTTCTGAGGCGGGGAGAGGTGAATACTGGTAAACAGCTTTTAATTCTTGTTTATCTTCCACTGCGGCCACGCGTCTGGACCCATTACTTGTAGACGACAGCAGGTGTGCGTGCAACTGCAATGTGATACACACTCAATTACGTGGTCAATTATCCGCACGGTGGCTGTGACTGTGACCCGAAGTGAACTGAGGGGCCCGTTAATACTCAGCCCCTGTATACTTCTCCCGACGAGCCCCCAAATATGTTCACCTGTCCCAGAAAAGAAAAGGGGGGAAAAAACTTTAACCCTCACTCACTGACCTTTCAAAAAGGTTTATTAAAAAACGGCGACATTTGGAGTAAAAGGGCGCTTAAAAAGGTCAAAACTGAGAGAACGTGAGCACACTTTTTTGTGCACCTGAATATTTATTTAGCTGACCGTATTTGATTTTTTTTCCTGTGTTTGTTTTCGCTGTAATTATTGTTGTTTAGGCAGTCCTAATGCAACATCTCATGTGCCCCAACTCAACAGCGTAATGGATTGGCTTAATAACTGGACACATTTATTTGGAAACATCTCCCTCAGGCCTTCAGCTGGCCTGGATTAGAAGAGCTTTGTTGCAAAATGATTACCGGTATTGGCAGGGGCGTAGCACCAAATTTGGGGCCCTAGGAACAACCTCTTTCATGGGCCCCCCTGAAACACACACACAACCCCCCACGCGCGCCGACCTCCTGATATCGTCATCCTTCATGCCTTCCTCAGGATCCCCCTCTATGCTTTCCTCTCCTTCACTTGAATCATCCTCATCGTCAATATGACAGAACAGACATAATAAAATTATAAACTAGTCCTAATCTTTCACATTACCTTATGAGAAGTAGGCCATCATATGATGACTTTTAATCACTCCATCACTATGATGTGAGGGGGAGGAGAGGGACTGGTAAATCTCTCTTCACAATGCTTTTAGCCTAATATTTCGTGCACTACGGACACAGACATTGATATGTTGAACTGAACTTTCTTCAATGTGCATCGCTGAACAGAAACACATGCGCTCGCGCACACATTCGTTCACTTGCACTGGCCTGCACGCACGTCACGTTTGCCCGGTTAGTTGGGGTTTGGGAGAGCAAGGAACAGATAATCAGCAGCGATTTACTGGCAGAAGCTGACTTTGAAATGTCGCTGAAAACCTGCTGTAAACCAGAGTAAATAGAACAAAAGTATCGCTGTTTGGATTTGATGTCGTTATTCTCAACCTTATAAAGTCAGGGCACCCCGAAGCTCGTCATTTCTTTGAAATCATTATAATTAGGCTACTCTGCATATACTTTCAGATTTAAATTGGCCAGTAGGCTAACTATTTCTGTAATTTTCAAGAGCTCTCAATGCAGAGAGGCTACCTGCTCAGTACGGAGGTAGGTAGCCTCCTCTGCCTGTCTTTTCTCGTGCTAGGCAGCAGCAGGCTCGTCTCTTGCGCTTTGCGCAGATTCGAATGGCATCAGCAGCATTTCAAAGCGCAGACGGGTGCGCCCCGTCAAAATCTCGTCATTCATTTACCACACATCAGCTATAACGGGCGGGGCGTTGTCAGATGACCAGGGAAATAAAAGTAAAATGACAGTTCATGACTGACAGCTGTTCGCGCCGCCACCTTGACATTGGCAGCTGATGAACATGACGTCGATAATATTCATATCGTTACAGGACGGAATCAGTCTGTAAATTTGATGACCAGGGCGGCCAGCATTGCACCCGGTTGAGAAACTGCTTTTCCTGAAGACTAGAATATTAGCTAAAATAGGCTTACCTTCTCTCAAGTTCACACCATTTGCACCTGCTGCGACATTCGTGTTGTTCACATTCGTGACGTTTTCAGAGATTGAGGGGGATTCATTTCCCAAATAAGCTTTGCTATCATTTGGATATTTGAACCAACATGTTGGTCTTTTGGGACACTTGTTGTTATGAATATCAAAGACAAATATGGGTTCTATATCACAATTATAGCCAACAAAATGAGATTACCGGTATTTTTGTATTTGACTCCGGCTATCACAGTGGCCAGTGGCCACACGGAATGGGAATGGGATAACGAGTTAGCCTACTGTGTAGGCCTAGGCTGTAATTTTGACATTTGGGCTCACCTTTCTTGCAAGAAATCAACAGCAGTTGCTTTCCTTCATCTTGTTTCCCCTATCTCTCTTGCCTTTCTATTCTTTTTGTGAAAGCCTGGTGTTTTAGACATCTTTCATTGTTAACCGGCTCCTGCGTTTAATGCATGAAGCGAGTGAGTGTTGATTCCGCATATTGTACAATCAAAAGTCCGCGAGAGGGCGAGCTAAACCAATGCGTACTAATAATGGGGGTGTCTGATATAGATTATAGCCTATTTTCAGGCTATGATGTCCAATTTAATAGATGTATTTCCAGAGAACATTGGAATTACATAGATTACCAACATGTATTGACATTATTTAAAAAAAAAAAAAAAAATGTTTAAAAAAACGAAAGAATAAGAACATTTTCCTTAGGGGCCCCCCTGGTGGGCCCCCCAGGTGGGCTGGGCCCTAAGAATGAGTCAGGGGTTTCCCCCCCTGTTCCACGCCACTGGGTATTGGTATTCCACTTCAGACCATTTTGGGAAATGTTTGTATTGGGCATTGAATTGCAAAATGCATTTTTTATAGGTCAAAAAGTAGGTTCTCAAAATACTTGAATGGCAAGAATTCACAAATTGATGAAAGGACAGTAATTTCCAATAATAAAATGCAAAAGTAAAAAAAATGGCGTTTAAGTAATTTTGATAATTTCTTGATTGGTTCGGGTCCACTCGATAACGTGCAACTCACAGATTTTTATACGCAACTAAATTGGAGAAACAAATGCATGGCTACGTTAATCATGTAAAGTCAAGCTTAGATTCACACCCACATTTAAGGAAAAAAAGAGCCATTTGAAGATTGTGGAGTCATGCACTGTACATGAACCACACACACACACACATACCCTTATTATGTTGGGCCAAACATAAAGACTGGCTCGGCTTGCTTTAAATGGGCATCCCATCAGTGAACTCGGCCAAACTAGGCAGCCCCTTCAGCACCAGTGCTTGCTACGCCATGTCTGTGTCTCTCCATTAGTCCGCGTTTGGAGCTAGTATGTGTCGGTCACTATTGTCTATGTCTTATCTATATGCTTAGTTTAACTGCACACTGGAGACTAGTCAAACGCAATCTTCTGTGATAACCCTGCCACACTAATTTTTGACAAAGTACACTTTGACTTTGACTAGTATTATCCAGCTCACCATCTTGTGTCCAAGTGTACAGCATGCCATAATGGTGACTGCAACATGTTTGGACAGACAGACCAACTGGACCAAACTCTGGTCATTGGCCGCCCCATCACTGACTTGGACATTGGACAGTGCGTTGCACTTGGACAGTGCACAGCAGTGCTGCCCCAGCCATGTCTGTTTTTCCGTTAGCCAAGACGCCAAAGAAGGCTGAAACGTCTGTCTGTCATACTAATCCACTAAAATAAAAAAAGCAACAGTTTCAGTCGAGAATGCGGCTTTTCGACAAGAAATGTACAAATCTGTTTGCTCGCACCCAAATACCTTGTAAAAAAAAAACAGTTTGAAGTTCAGCGCACTCTGTGAAAATAAAATAAAAAAAGGTTAGCCCAGTCCAGTTCACAGTGACCGTAAACAGCTCACCAGTCCATGATGGCCGTATCGGTGACAGCAGCTGCAACCAGATTTAGCTTCTAGCCAGAAGGCTACTACGGTACTCCGGCAGAAAACTTTGTATCTGCACTTTCTATTATATTTTAAAATATTTGACTTTCAAAACCACTATTTTCAAAATAAATAAATCTGCGGTTTAAATCATGTACAATTGTATAAAACTCATACACTCATGGAAACTGACAAATTGTACAGATTTAGATTTTACAATTACATTTTCAAACAATAATGAAATAAATAATGAATTGTTATGTGAAAGGTGGTGATATGAGGTTTTCGCTGGACAGCAACGGTATACTGGCGTCTGCAGCTCCAGCTGCTCACCTCACACCCACTCTATATGCCCACTCCCCTTCCACACAACTGGCAACTGAAGTTCCATTTTTACCAGATGTAGCCATCTACCTGGGGGAGGAATGGTACACCCACTGCCTGTCTGATGGAATGACTGGTGTCATCTCAAAGCAGTCGACGCCTTCAGCATTTGTCAATCAGCCCTTGCTTTCAGCTGCATACCATGACAAAACCTGTGTGTGCATCATATGACCTGATAGATATCTGTCCTGCTCGGTGCATATCTTATCCAACTTTCATTTCACAACAAATACCTTCGGGCACTTGGGCATCTGTCTACACTAGTGTTTCTCAATGGGGGCTCTACAACCCCCCCAGGGGGCATTGAGAAGGATACGGCTGAGAAGGGGCAGTGCTTAGTTGCTATTGGGAGGCATTAGTTTCTTCAAAAAAGGTTGAGAACCACTTGTCTGTACAGAACCATTCCCATTTACTTTTATTTAGTCTCCATCTCCCCTAGTATAATGGCCAACCTATTTCACTCCTGTGTTACCTGCATTCCGATTTAAGGTCCACCTGCATTTATCACCTGCGCTCATCTTACCACTACCATTATGCTCACTTGTAATGGATGAAGCCCATGTGCTGGCTTAAATTCCTGGCACTGACGTGTAGTACGGACAACAGGCTTCAACTGTATTCCATTCCACGGTTTTGAAGCATCTGCAATTGATCGGCAAGGATTCTTCCGCCCTAAATTTCCAGCTTCGTATCTTAGCAATGTTGAGAACAAGCACTGATAGGACAACGGTTGCTTTTGACTGTCGATCAAAAGAATTCTAAAAGAATTCTACCTGTCAATCAATCCAACTAGCAATTCTCATTGGTCATTTAAACATTTTAATAGCTCTCTAAAATAAAAGGAAATATCTGGATTGTTTGAAACGGATGGGAAACTAGCGTTTGCACAAAATAGATAAGACTCTGCAAGAATCGTCAAAGAGATGCATTGTCTGAAGTCTCCCATGAAGATGAATGGGAAATGGCGATTTTCTTCCGGTTTCCGGGTCTTGTCCCATCCCCCACCGTTGCTTCGCTTTTGAACCGAATGTCCCCTTTCATTCAGGTCGGTGGTACCTGGTCTTAAGTTCCACAGTATAGATGGGTTCTAAATTTTGTTTATAACCTGACTGCGCAAACCTAGCTGCGCACAACTCAACCTCTGATTGTTGGAAACCGCTGTCGGTCAAAAAATTAGCTCACGTGGTTGGCTGCCAGTGTCTTGCCCCTCCTCATAACATCCTGTTGATAAACACTGAGAACCCATGTATAAACAAGGCTAATGTGTCCATAATGATTGTGTATGACCTGTGAGTTGTGTCTCACCTGTAATGATGGCTGGGTCCATCCAGCTGGCGGTGCCGTCCCAGCTGAGGCTGTGCGAGATGCCCGTGGACGAGGACGTGGCTCCGGAGGGCGCCCCCGTGTGGTTGACACTGGTACAGGAGGAGGAGGACGAGGATGAGGAAGATGAGGAGGAGGAAGAGGAGGAGGAGGAGTTGGGCAGGCCGCCGAAGTTGATGTTGATGTTGGGGAGAAGGGCGCGCAGGCCGTCCTGCCACTCTTTCACATTGATGCTCTCCACAGAGCCACCACCACCCTCTGGAGAGGGAGGGAGAGAGGGAGGGAGAGAAAGAGAGAGAGACACACAAACACACACAGAGAATTAATTTCATACTCAGCTTCCACATCCTCACACACACCAAACCTATCTACACAATCAACAAACCCGATAATACATAAACTCAACATGCGACTTTTGATCATTCCCAATGGAAAAGACAGAGAAAGACAGCAAGAAAGAAAGAAAGAGAAAGACAGATAGATAGATGGAGAGTGATCTAGAGAATGAGAAAGACTCAGGAAGAAAGACAGAGAGAGAGAGAGAGAGAGAGAGAGAGAGAGAGAGAGAGAGAGAGGGAGAGAAACAGGCAGGAAAAAGAGAGCAGGAGAGAGAATTGCCAAAAAGAGGGGGATGGAACGACAGTGATTGAGGAAGAAATGTGGAGGAAGGGAGGTGGTAGGAGGATACAGAGAGAGAAAGAGAGATGGACACACACTGAGTGGAAAGCGAAGAGACAGAGACTGAGTTGGAGGGAGGGAAACAGATAGACGGACAGATAGTGAAGAGGGGGATTTGGGATAAAAGAGGACATGGGGCTCATTTATCTGTGTTTAAAGAGCCATCCATCCACTGACATTTAGGCTGTTATTTAAACCTGCTCCAATCAGTATGCACAACCAGCACGGCACAAACAGACCAAACACAAGCAGAAGCACAGCTCTCGGAAAGAATGCTCATTCGTACTAGTTTCAACATCTTGCCAGCAATCAGTGACACCAATATTATTGTTCTTATTAACCCTAAAGCGACCGACTGGGGTCATTTATGACCCCGGGCACATATTTTCATACACCATTCCGGCAATTTTCATCAGAAAAACTTGTCCTTCTAGGAGTTTGTCAATACATATGTTGTGCATGTTGTGAATGATTTTTGTGAGATTTGGACCATCTATGTAGGATTTATAATCAAAACACCTCTGGGGTCATTTATGACCCCGAGAGGATCCATGAGATACTCAACATTATAATGTCCATTGTTGTTGTAATTTTCAAACTCTGAGTTTTGTATTTTGTGTCTTTGGGCAGGCCATGGTCAGCAGACCTAAAACATTCACAATATAAACATTTATAGTATTAAAATATAATATATTATATGAATAATTAGGGCACCCCTGCGATAGCCAACGAAGCATATTGTGAGGGCACCCAGGTAGCATTTCCTCTGTTATTGCTCAATATTTGTTGATATCATGGCACAGTGGTCCTAGACACATGATGAGAATATGAAATGGAAGTCATCCTGAGAATTTTCCTTATTTTATGGCTATACAAAGGCTGAAGCATCAGTTGAATCATTTCTTTGCTCTAACATATGTGGAAGACACCTTTTCACAGCTACAATGTCCAGAAAAAGTTTCAGAGAAATTTTGAGTGTGCATAAGGTTATATGTTTGAGACATGGTTTTTTCTATGTAAATTGCCATATTCTCTGATCTTGTGATTTCATGAACCCAGAAATGTTGAGTACCATAAAGTTTTATTGCAGAAATGTCATCTATGGGCCTAATAGATAGAATTTAGCTTGGTTTCTCAAAGTTTCACTTTGAGCAATTTCCATAATTAGCATAAATATACTGTATTATTATGGTGAGACTACTACAAGTGAATAGGCTAAAAAAAATTAATGATAGATATCACCATGAAACTTTCTGAGTTGATTACTGATGATGAGAGAAGAAAAAAATGTATTGGATGTTTTTTGTATTTTGATGTTTACATATGCAAATGAGGGCATACATCATATTTAGCATATACGTATGTAAGTTTGACTATTTTTTAGCAAATCAATAAAATGTTCAAATTCACATTTTTTTGCTTTAGATGAGGGACAAGTATGTAAAAGATGTAAATAAATTTGAATGAACCTCAAAAAATAATTTATAAAGTGGTATTTCTATATAAACTCCTTGGGGTCATAAATGACCCCGCTCGGTCAGATTAGTCGCAAAAACAGGCCGGTCGCTTGAGGGTTAATAATATTATTTTTAATGCACAAATTCTTCCTATAATGTCTTGTAATTTGCTTTCAAGTAAATTTACCTAAAACAAAAAATATTCCTCGTCTTCTCTTAATTTCCCCTGTGGATTGACCTACCAAAAATTACCACCATTGTGTGGCAGTAAGTATTTTACTTACTATTTGCTCGGGTAACACTTGCCTAATTCACCAACAAAAATGCCAAGAGGCCACCAGAAAAAAAAATGGATCCCTCGCTACCTCACATAGAAGTACTTGTTGAGAGGAACCATATTGTTTTGTGCACTAGTTGAGAATTCCAGAAGTGGCCGCCTTAGCAGAACCAGATTGTGTACATCACACATCACCTGTCGACACTCATACATTGACGCACATTTCGTTTTCCCCCCCATTCCATCTGTATAATTGTTTCATAATGGTGTCTGATGGTGGCGAGGCACTGTGCGAGAGGCACTTCTCATTAGTGGCATCTGTCCCTGCTCCCATTAGAAACTAGGCTGCACAGCTAAGAGGAAATACACCACTGCATTTAAATAATAGAAAATACATCTCTGGTATTATGTAAATGACATATTTCTGTGGCTGAGCCGTGAAGCAATTCACACAGACGACACGAGCATGTGCACTCACGAACACAATAACGAAGTGGGCAAGACAAATGATGACTGCTGGCAAAAAACACTAGATTTGAATGTGTGTGTGATATCTGAAAACGGTCTTATTGCTCAGCCATACGCTGCATAATAACTACTATACAATAAAATGCAGGGCTGTATTCTTCTTTGGGTATTTTCTTTGTTCTACTTTGTTCTCTTTCTCTCTGTCCCTTTTCTCCATCCCCCCCACCCCTCTGTGTGTGTCTCTCTCTCTCTCCTAGTTACAGATGTAGCCTGCTATTGTTACTTGGCGCAGGGCTACAGTGTGTGAGGCAGGAGGACAGGAGGAGCACGGGGAGAGGGACCGTGACAAAAGAAGGACATCGCTCTCTTGACACTGCGCGAGTGTCTCTGACTCGGGTCGGTACTCAGCTGTGCTCTCTTGACAAAGTGTGTGTGTCCGATTCTGCTCTTGACAGCCCCTCTGTTGACATTCTGCCGGTGTGTGTGTGTGTGTGTGTGTGTGTGTGTGTGTGTGTGTGTGTGTGTGTGTGAGTGCGTGCGTGCATCTAACACAAGTCTTGACAGCGTGCTTGTGTGTGTGTCGGACACAAGTCCCGATATTGTGTGCATGTGTGCCTGTGTGTGCACGTATCCGCTTTAACTCAGCGCTTCACTGCGTGACACACAGC
Source organism: Engraulis encrasicolus (assembly GCF_034702125.1). Classification (NCBI taxonomy): domain Eukaryota; kingdom Metazoa; phylum Chordata; class Actinopteri; order Clupeiformes; family Engraulidae; genus Engraulis; species Engraulis encrasicolus. The sequence goes on from NC_085871.1 coordinate 4,627,704, forward strand.
ACAGGAGAAGAGGAGAAGAGAGCGGGGAGGAGAGGGGAAGAGGAGAAGAGAGCGGGGAGGACAGGAGAAGAGAAGAGAGCGGGGAGGAGAGGAGAGGGGAACGAAGGAGAAGAGAGGAGAGAGGAGTTGACAAGAGAGGAAGAGAGGAGAGCAGAGCAGAGGACCGAAGAGAGAAGTGAACTGAGCAATGCAGAGCAGAAAGACTTGGTGGCCCCTCTTTCTAGCCGACGTGTGTGCGGTGTCACGACCGTCAGCTCCCCGACAGCTGGCTAGCGGCACCAGCCAACCCGCCCTGAGCGCTTCGCCCCCGTCACCCACATTTTCCTGACGTTCGCTCACCCGACTGCTTGTCTGCTTTTCTTCCCCGTCTGTCTGCACACCCTGCCGTATTCTCATCTTCCCGGTCGCCTTTCCTGCCTTTCTATCTGTCTTTCTGTTTGCATGCCCTGTAGCACGGTACATTCAGCCGACCAGCCTATCTGTCTGTCTACTTACATGCCCCATCATACACTTAAGCCTGATTCGGACGGGATAAATATTACCTATGGACCACTGATAATTGGCAATTACCCCTGCCCCTCTGGGCTATTTGGTGGCACATTCGGACGGAATAAGAAAAGGTCTGTGAATTACCTAGATTTACAGACATTGTGACCGGTCATGTCATCATTTCAAACCTCCCTGTTTCATCTTGTAGAGTTGTTGGACTTTTTCTTGGAGTTATTTTTTGCTAATGGTTCAATGCTGACGGGATAGCTTGACCCTTTTGCTGGTCAATTTTGTAGTAGTAGACTAGGGTGGTGCAATAACGGCCTAAATTATTTTCTTGTTTTTACTGGATTACCTAAGAAGCATAGTCATTGCTTGTACATTGATAACCAATGAATTTATTTATGGACATTAGCTGTGGTTGTATCACCTGACGTCATTGACCCTAGTGCCAAACAGTGTTGGGCATGTTACTTTGAAAAAGTACCTAGTTAGTTACTATTTACTTCACACAAAAAAATACAAATTAAGTAACCGAGTTACTCCACTAGAAAAGTAACAGTTACCAGGAAATGTACCAGGAAATGTATTGTGTTACTTTTTTTGTTAACAAATACCAGGGACTTTGAATTTGAACATAGAATAGTTTCCTTGTTCTGTGATCATAGACTGGTATGTGACCCTTGATTGTCAAATTTTGCATGACTCTCCCCAAGACAGTTTCAAAACTCTGCACGACCTCTGCACTTGACCTTCCCCTACGGAAAAGTGTCATCAATACATCTGGGCTGGCAAAGCACCACGCAACCTAATAATCCGATTCTGACATTTTGAAGCTCCTTCAGTAATGCAGAGTAACGGTGGATGGTAAATGTAACGGTGTTATAATTATTGAAATAGTATTTAATTAGATTACCCGTTACTGGAAAAAGTAACAACGCTAGTAACAGCATTTATTTTCATGCCGGTATTCCCATCACAGGTGCCAAACAAAGCTCACTGAGAAGGAATGACGGGGGGAACCACAAGAAACAAAGTGTGGTGTGGAGTGTGCTTTTTAGGTAATAACTTACTCTGCGCATCTGAATTTGAATGTGCATTCATTACCATCTTTTGGTATATTACCAATCACCTCATGACAATATTGTTTATGCAAAATGTCAATATCATTACAATAAATACATACAAAGTCTGAAATGGCTTGTAGCTTTCCATTTTGTATTTCCTTTTACTCCTGCTAGTAGACTCGGCTTTCTTACTGTATGCTTGGGAATCTTTATTGACACTTAACCACACAGTGGAACCACTGAGTGTAATGGCCGTCATTAAGAGCACGGAAATGCAGGCATATGGAGAGTCATAAACACTCATCACACACTCATCATCACAGAACAGTTTTAACTCTCCTTTTGGGGTTAGAGCCCAGTTCGCTAGCAAGCAGGCCTGTTGAAAGATTTGCATGTGGGCTGCCCACAATACAGAACCATTCAACCAACCAGGCAGTGGGTTTTTATGTCAATAATCCATCATCAAAGAAGATCAGACACAGACATAAGGTGTGGGGAAAAAAATTACACGTGAGCCGAAGCTGAACTGTATGCTCAGACCAAAGATGGATCAAAATGAACAGGTAGCCAAGGTCGTGAACAGGTAGCAAAGGTCGCTGAAGAGATTACGGCATAAGTTTTTTTCGCTCGAGACGACCCATTAACACATTAACACATACGGTTCTGGCATGTCAAACCTAGGACATTCGAAGATCAGACTTTTAGCTCCCACTCAAGAAATCGCATTGCACACCCAATATCGCTTTGCACACCCAATTCACTGCTTCATCTCTTTGTCGTATTTTCACAGTCACTGTCAAAAGAAAAAAGAAAAAGTATCCCTGGATTCCTTGCTGCTAAATATTTTAAAAGCCCTGTCTTGTTTTCTCGGCAAAAGACAAGACACCATCACTCACAATTATTTCCGCAAGTGCGCAGGCATACACAAACTCTGTCTGTCTGTCTGTCTGTGTCTGTCTGTCTGTCTGTCTGTCTGTCTGTCTGTCTGTCTGTCTGTCTGTCTGTCTGTCTGTCTGTCTGTCTGTCTGTCGTGCATGGTGGGGTTTAGGTCTGAGCGAGGAGAGATTGAGCCCTCTTCCTCTTCCTCTGTCGTGGCTGACTGTGCTAGACTGTACAACCGTCTCCTCTCCATTCTTCCCATCCCTCTCTTCTCCTCTCCTCTACCATCCCCTCTTTCCTCCCTCTCTTCTCTTCTCCTCTCCACTCCCCTCCTCTTGTCCTCTCCACATCTCTTCTCTCCTTTCCTCTCCCCGCTCTCTTCTTCTCTCCTCTCCTCATCCCTCTCTCCTCTCCTCTTCTGTTAAGGGGAGCAGCAGCTTCACTGCCTCTAAATTGTTAATGAGACGTTTGTTGGAGGAATATAAAGGGATCACACACAGCGCTACACGCATGCACACACACTCACACAGGCAGTGCACACACACACAAACACACACACACACACTGGAATAAAACAGACGACAGACACACACAGACAGACACAGATACACACACTGACACATCCAGAAACACACACGCACACAGTGAAAGAGAGAGAGAAACACCACTGCTTTAGTTGCTGGGTTGAAAAAAACACACTACAGTATTTTGTTGTGTAAACAAGGACTGTTCAAGTGTGTGTGCATGTCTTTCTGTGTAGATAGATGGATGCAGGGGGGAGAGAGAGAGAGAGAGAGAGAGAGAGAGAGAGAGAGAGAGAGAGAGAGAGAGAGAGAGAGAGAGAGAGAGAGAGAGAGAGAGAAGGTGCGAGAGAGAAAGTGATCACAAGAGAATGTGTTTGTGTATCTGTGTGTCTTTGCATTTGTGCATGTGAGTTTGTTTGTGTACACACTTCAGGAGAGGCACACAGACACTTTGGCCGGCCCACCAGACAGACAGACAGACTGTGTGTGTTTGCCTCCTGCTCTATTTCTGTAGTACTCTAAGGGACCGGGTCTTGGCTTGGCTGGGATGTAATGCACTGGGCTTGGAAGGGCTGGGATGGCTATTGAATAATACATCTGGCCTGTATCCTCTCTCTCCTCTCAGGTCCTGCCCAAAGAGCACACCGGGTAGGCCTGGCACAGACACAGGTATAGACACTGGCACTGCCAATGGCACACACGCATACACATGCACGCACACACACAGCAATCCCCAATATGGCTCTCAGTTTTACTCACCTCCCATTTCATCAGCACAGAACAGGAGGAGGGTAGAAGGAAGTGTGAGGAAGGCAGGATGAAAATGAGAGAAAGGTATGGAGGAAATCAAGGACTGCATTCAAAATGCGTCAAACTGTGTTCGAAATGTTTTCCTTTTTTCGGTACATACACAAGTGCACTGCATGTAGGGTGAGTTATATTGCTTTGTTGCCCACTACACAGACAGTTCTCTATAGTGCACTGTGAAGCAGTGAATATTTCAATTTGATAGAGTCTCTCAGAGCCTGTAAAGGTGCGTGAATGGCAACCCTCTCGTGAAATATCACAGGGGGTGATATTGAGGCTAGGAGAATAAAAAAACAAAACAAATCCAAGTCGATGGATTTGTATGAACGATGGGGATGCATAAACTAGGGAAGGAGGAATTTAACCCACTAAGAACCAACAGGTCAAAAAAAGAGAATAGAATTGTCAACGATTTTAAGGGGTTTAGGGTAGGGTGCGCAAATACAAAAACACGTTTTGCCAGATAATAGTGTCAGACAGTTGAAGAAGGTAGGTCTGCAAACTGCCTGATGACGATCCAAGATGGTCAAAAACATTGCTTTTTTAATTAAATAGTTTTACTTTTTTGGCAGTGAGCAGACTTTGGCAGTGAGCAGACCTTCTTCAACAATGTAATATGGAAATATGCGTACTTGTAGGTGCATTTCCCGGTTTTAATAGATTCAAAAAGACATGGAGAGATGAAGGGCGAGGAAAAAAACGGAGGGGGAAAAAATGAAGAGAAAGGAAATGAGGTACTTGACTCTCCAGCAGTGTCTGCCTCTGTTCTGGCTGCTGCTGCTGCTACCGCTACTGCTAGCACTGCGAGTGAGCTGAGGTCAGCGCCGGTCGGTCGGACGAGCCTGAAAGCAAACGCCGCTCCTGGGAGCGCGTCCAGACATTACTCATCCAACCAGCTGCCCCAGGGGGCTAACAAGACAGGGAGAAGGGCCAATGAGAGGGCGCGGAATGTCCTAAACAACCAATCAGGCGGGGACTTGCGGGTTGGCTTTAATGGCCAGTGGGAAACAGTGGTTTGCGGGACTTCCTGAATGTGCACCACACTAACCTTGAGCTACTGCAGAACACGCTGAGGCGATAATCACCAGTGGACCTCAGAGAGAGAGGGAGAGAGAGAGGGAGAGGGAGAGGGAGAGGAAGAGAGAGAGAGGGAGAGAGAGAGAGAGAGAGAGAGAGAGAGAGAGAGAGAGAGAGAGAGAGAGAGAGAGAAAATAGAAAGAGAGATAGTGTGAGGGGAGAGAGTGAGAGAAAGACAGAAAGAAAAATGGAGAAAGTGAGGCAGAGATGGGAAGAGAGAGAAGTGGGGGGGGCACACACACAAAGAAAAAGGGCTCGAACTTTATTACCTAATGCTATGGCAATGAAACTCAAATCTCTCAACTCCTCACACAAAGCACTCGTCCTTGCCAGGAGGCGACCTCATCCAAAAAGCTTTGGAAACATTTTCAAAACATATTCACCTCCTTACTACTCCAGAGAAGGACAAACCATAACAACCGTCACACTTCACGTCATGTGTGTACAGCTCTACCTATCAATCTATCCATCTATCTATTGACGATATTTTCATGGCTAAGAAGGATGTGTACTGTACGCAGCAGCGTTTTGCTAACCTCCAGCACTCTTGCACCACTTCACAAAGCACCCTGAACTTAACAAACCTAGGACACTGACAGGCAGCCACAGACCCATCCTGGTAGAGATGGTGTGCTGCCAAAAAGAGGATGTTGCAAAATGTCACCTTGTCCTCATCACAGCCTTAGGGGCCGAGCCTGCACCACCTCGGTGCCGTTACAAAGCAGTACTTGCTTTCATAATGCAGTGCCAACCATTTTTTGATGCATCCTTCAAACTTTTATTGTTATCATTATTTATAGGTATGTGTGCTTGTGTGTCTTCTTGAAATTGAACCTTCAGTTTGGAATAAAGTTGATGATGATTGGCAGCACTCACACATGCAGGCACATGCCAACCCACACACGAACACACACACACACACACACACACACACACACGAACACACACGAACACACACGAACACACACGAACACACACACACAACTACACACACACACAACTACACACACACACACAAGTACACACACACACACACACACGAACACACACACACGAACACACACGAACACACACGAACACACACGAACACACACACGAACACACACACACACGAACACACACACACACACACACACACACACACACGAACACACACATACACAACTACACACACACACAACTACACACACACACACACACACACACACACACACACACACACACACACACACACACACACACACACACACACACACACACGTACACACACGTACACACATACACACGTGTACACACACACACCCCTGCTAACCCTGCCTAACACATGCACACACAAGCACGCACACATACTGTATATGGACACAGCTACCCTAACAAGCAATGGCAAGGCTCTTTATACTCCAACAACTACACTACACACTGGCTTCTTTCATTTCACACCACTCTTCACATTATGGTCACCCACGTTCAAGCTCTGCAGGCGTTCACGACCAGAATGAGCCTGCTGCTACTGTGCTGTGCAAGAAACGAAAAGAGAGGAAAAGCAAAAGAAAGAGAGGAAAAATACAACATGGCAAAAGAATGGGAGGGGGGAGGAGAAGAAATGACAAAAACGACAAAAGTTAACAGGCCTTTTTACCTTGGCAACCGCTGCATGCACCCTCTAGCAACACTGCAAGAGGGTAAAGCTACACACACACACACACACACACACACACACACACACACACACACACACACACACACACACACACACACACACACACACACACACACACACACACACACACACACACACACACACACACACAGATATCATCATAGGTATTTACTCACACTCTGTCTGTATTGTGTGTTTGCTTGTGTGTGTGTGAGAGAGAGTCACATATACACAGACAATCACACACACACACAGTTACACACACACACACACACACACACAGTTACACACACACACAGTTACACACACACACACACACACACACACACACACACACACATGAACGCACGCAGACATCATCATAGGTATTTACTCACACTCTGTCTGTATTGTGTGTTTGCTTGTGTGTGTGTGAGAGAGAGTCACATATACACAGACAATCACACACACACACACACACACACACACACACACACACACACTACAGAGACAGTCACACATACACAGACAATCACACCCACGCACAGGCAATCAGTCGCATGCACAAACACACACACACACTTGCGCAAGCTCGCACATCAGTGCAAAATCTGTGCTGAACTACCGAGAAGGCTCCTTGGAGCGAGGCTGCGAGGGACGCATCTCTTTACTCAAATGAAAAGAGGAACAGGAGGAAAAGACTCAGCCCTGGAGGTGGGCATAAATTAGTCTTCCCAACACACAATGAGCTGATGAGCTTCAGGCGGGAGAGAGAGAGAGAGAGAGAGAGAGAGAGAGAGAGAGAGAGAGAGAGAGAGAGAGAGAGAGAGAGAGAGAGAGAGAGAGAGAGAGAGAGAGAGAGAGAGAGACAGAGAGAGAGAGAGACAGAGCGACAGAGCGAGTGAGAGAGAGAGAGAGAGAGAGAGAGAGAGAGAGAGAGAGAGAGAGAGAGAGAGAGAGAGAGAGAACCTCTGTGTATGACAGTCTGTGTGTGTGTGTGTGTGTGTGTGTGTGTGTGTGTGTGTGTGTGTGTGTGTGTGTGTGTGTGTGTGTTGTGCATTGTGTATTAGGAGCTGTGTGTGCGTGTCTGTGTTGTGGACCATGAAGCCAAACTCCCGCAGACGCCCTGAAGAAGAAAACACCCATCTGGTAAAGGCCTGTTTCTTTACGGCTCTCACTCACTCGTAAATCTAGAAAATTCCATCCCAAGACTCTCAGAGCCAAAAGCAGGAGGAGGAAGACATGCGCATACAGCGCACACACACACACACACACACACACACAAACACACAAGCACACAACATCCAAAGGCGAAAGTGAGAGGTGGGAGGCAGGAGAGGAGGGTTATGGCTCCGGCAAAATGTCAGCATGTAGCCTTTTCCCTTCCCCATCTCCGACAATTCTGATGTAACCTTCACACCTTACGACTAAGGTGAACTCAACTGATAGGCTGGGCGAGTGCTTGCTTGCGTGCGTGCGTGCGTGCTTGCTTGTGTGCGTGCATGTGTGTGTGCGTGCTGCATCCTGGCAACAGAGATAGCAAAGCTTTGCATTCAGAACATGGAAAATTGGGTACATTGCAGTGGGTTATCTCTAAACACGCTGAGCCATGCAGCCAAGTGAAAGTGGATGCTGTCTTTAATTAAAAGGTTTAGGTCTGGGTTCTCATTCATCCAGGTCATGACAAAGTCACAAGCAACTCTACTTTGTTTTGGAACTTGGAACTTCAGTTCTTTTTTTTTTAATGTTTTTTTTTTAGGCGCTTTCATGCCTTTATATGACAGGACAGCCGAAGATTGTGACAGGAAGCGAATGGGACAGAGAGACAGGGGAGGATCGGGAAATGACCCCGGCCGGACTCGAACCGGGGTCCCCGTGGGTGGGCATGCAAGCCCAAATGTGGGGGCTGCACCACAGCGCCCCCCTTCAGTTCTTTTTTAAAAGCTATTTATTAATTTATTTAATATCTATGATATGACAGTGAGAGAGGGACAGGAAATGATTGGGGAGAGAGAGATGGGAAGGATCTGCATGCAAACAACCTGGGCAAGAATCAAACCCGGGTCAATGGCATAGTAAGTAACCCAGTGCTCTACCGTTGGGCCAAGGAAAGGTCTGGAATTTCAGTTCAGTACATCTCTACATCTCTACATCTCTTCCCTCTGTTCTAAACACCTTATTCACTCTGAGAAGAAGATTTCTACATATGTTTGACGTCAAATCCATGGAGGTGCTGCAACCATTTCTCTCTGGAAGACTGTAGCTTTGCTTGGAATACAGTCACTTTTCAGCCAGCAGTGTTATTATGGAGAGATTTTTATCAATATGACATTGCAGACACAGCATGTGTCGCTCAGATAATGACCTGCCGATAATAAAATGCATGACAACTAGGGCAGATTATGCACGACACAGTTTGGTGCAAAACCAGCTGCTGGGAGGTTGAGAGGGAAACCGTGGTGTTGTTATTATTTAATGTCATGGCGTGACACAGCTAAATTATTCCCTGTACATTTCCATCGCCACTTGGCTTTCACAGAGCACCCCAAAGTGTGATGTCATTTCTTTCTAACGGCTGTAGCAGTCTAGCCTGCCACCTGGTGGCCACTTATGCCCAATACAGGGCATTGGCAAATGCTTTTTTAATGATGCACGACATCTTTTTTATACACAGAGGAATATAAGACAATTATAAATTCATACTTACCGCTATGATTCAATCAAAGCATTTCTTTTCCTAGGTTAGGCAAGAAATCTCCTTTCTAGTACTAAAGACGGCTTTGAATTACAAAACTTAGAGAAAGGCTGTGTGGAAAAGTCGGGAAGAGTAATCGTTTAAATGTGTCTGCCACCTACCTACCAGACAAAAAACATTACATCACTAACTTAAAAAAATAGCGTAATGCACATTAGTTGTGGAAGTAAAAAAAGACCTATATGGCATCATCAATATTTCCATGAAACTGATCGCAACAACAGATGTGGCAACCAGATCATGTCTGTTAGTCTTTCCAATATATTCACAGGCAATGAAGATAAAAAATGGATGACCACACTGCATTTAGGTCTGATGACAGACAGTCACACTTTCTGTAGTTCTGTAACCCTCAAACCAATTACATCAACAGGGAGTTGAACGTATCCTTTCCTGTTGCTTGTAGCCCCCTGCCTCAGCGTCACTCTGACTGGAGAAAACAAGTCTCCAGACTGCCAGAGACTTTTGGGGGGGCATTTCCCCATTCAACACCCCAATTGCAAATAAGATAATGACCTTTTAAATTGTGCTTTTGCAAGATGTTGAATAAAACTTGACGCCCAGCCTTACATGTGAGGCCACAAGCAATAATGAAGGACAGAAGGAACTATTTTGAGTTCCACACATGAATTGCCTCCACTTCCCAGCATGCCCCACTGACTCACCTGTTATGGGGATGCCTCCCAGGCCTGTGCTGTGCTGCTGTGGCTGCTGCTGCCGAGGCGGCAGGCTCAAGTCCAAGAAGCTTGTGGCCGAGGAAGAAGGAGGCACAATGGCATTAGCAGCACTAACAGAGGTGGCGGGAGCAGCGGTGGTAGTGGCGGTGCTCGGCCCCGTGGTTGCCCCGAGCTTCAAGTGTGCGGGGCTGGCACGCATGGGCATGGACAGCCAGGGCAGTCGGGAGGCTGGTATGGGCGCCTGGTTGCCCGGGGTTGGGGCCGTGGCGCTGGGCAGTGGGCCCGGATGTGTGGGGGTGGTGGTGCCATTATTGTTGGGTGTGGTGGAGGCAGTCTGACCACCGGGGAAGCTGAAGGAGTTGTAGAGGGAGCGCTGTTGCTGATGCTGGAGGTGGAACTGGGAGAACCGCGGAGGGGGCTGATGGAGGCCCTGTGTCGGGGCCACGCAGTTCAACAGGAAGTGAGACGTGCCCGTGGGACTTGGTAGACCAGGCGCACCACCCACTTTAGAGGACGATGACGAGGAGGGGGAGGATGGAGGTGGCAAACTAGGGTGGGGCTGATGGTGTTGTGGATGAGGATGAAGATGAGGATGGTGATGGTGGTGGTGGTGATGGTGGTGATGTGGGAGGTGATGAAGGTGGTGGGGGAGAGGGTGGTGGAGCGGGGGTAAGGCGTTGCTGCTACCGTCCAGCCCCAGGCCTGACGGCAGGGGCAGGGAGATGGAGTTTGAAGAAGACAACGAGCTGGAGTTTGACAGTGACGTGGACGAAGCCAGAACGGCGCTGTCCTGCACGCAGAGCTCCTTCTCGATGAGGTCGGCCAGGGCCTGGCGCGTGATGTCGAACGGGTCGAAGCCCAGGTCGTCCTCCTGCTGCTGCTGCTTGGACGAGGAGCCGAAGCCAAACGCCGCCTGCCAGTCCGTGGAGGACGAGACCGGTATGGAGTCTTCTGAACGAGACGAGTGGAAGAGAAAGAGGGAAGAACAAAGAGGAGAGGAGAGGAGAGGAGAGGAGAGGAGAGGAGGGGAGAGAAAAGGAGAGAGGAGAGAGGAGAGAAGAGGAGAGGAGAGGAGGGGAGGGGAGGGGAGGGGAGGGGAGAGGAACAAAAGATGAGGAGAGGAGTGAAAAAGGTAGGATACCAAATGGAAGAGAAGAGGAAGAGAAAGAAGAAGAAAACAGAAGTGCAGAGGTGGGGCGAGGCCAAGAGAAGGCAAAGAAGAAAAGGAGAGAATAGCAGAAAAGAAGTGAGGAATGATAAGGAGGGGGACGAAAGGAAAGTTATGAGAGGAGAAGGAGACAACCGAAGTGGAAAGAAGAAGTGAAGAGAACAGGAGGAAAAAGAAGAGAGAGTATAATAGTGATGGGAAGAGGAGAGACCAGCAACGTAGGGAAGAGTAATTAAGAGGAGAGGAAAGGGGAGCAGAGAGGAAAAAGGAGGAGAGAAGAGATGAAGAGACGAAAAGAAAAACAGTCGAGAAGTGCAATGGAGAGAAAAGAAGAAAGGAGGGAAGCAAAGCGAGACAGAAAAGATGGGGAACCAAAGTCGAGAGTTGAGGGCAGATGACCAAATAAAAATGAGAGGGGTGAAACAGAGGTGAAAAAAGGGGAAGAAAGGGACAATGGGAGGAGAAGGAAAAAGGAAAGCAGAGGAGCAAGAAATGAATAGAGCAGATGGAGAGAATAGAGAAAGTATAGAAGACAATATGGACAGAGGGTTGTGGAGGAGACAAGAGGAAAGGTGGGGGGAAAACATAATTAGGATCGCAATCTCTGAAGAACATCTGTGGAGGTCAAAGTACTCTGTACTTTAGGGAAGGAACCTGGCGTGGACTGGTGTGGACAGATGCACAGTAAGTTGTGGTTGTTAAACCAACACTTAAGAGTTGAAACTCAACCCACACAAATTGGGACATCCTTTACTGTAAGTTAGTGGGGCCTAAACAGTCACTTCTAATATACATGTGACACATGTGTTCAGTGTTTCAGCTGACTTATTTATAGAGTTTGAGGGGCCCTCACATAGCATCCAAATAGCCTGCTCCCCAAAAGTCATATGAGGACAGACTAAATGCCTATGCCACTTACGACATACAATGGCAACTCTTGATTTAAAGGTGCACTGTGTAATATTTTTTATTAATTTATTTCCAGAACTCCAGAACTAATTGAAGGATGAACCACATCCAACAGGATTAACTGTGAACGCAAGAGGAAGCTGTCTGAAAGGAATGTTTGGGTGACCAGACGTGTATATTGACCCTGTGGAGCTCTCTGTTGCCACTTACGACATACAATGGCAACTCTTGATTTAAAGGTGCACTGTGTAATATTTTTTATTAATTTATTTCCAGAACTCATGCTACCCATTCACAAATGTTTATCACAAATAAGTACCTTCAGCAATGGTATTAATTGAAGGATGAACCACATCCAACAGGATTAACTGTGAACGCAAGAGGAAGACGTGTATATTGACCCTGTGGAGGTCTCGATGAATCGTTCTGGTGGAAAAAATAGAGTTGAGGTGCACATTTAATTCTACCGTGATTTGGACAGCTGTGGTTTTATGTTTTTTGTATACAGTCCAGGTTAGCATCCAAAACATCCCTTTCAGAGAATTCACACAGCTTCCTCTTGCATCGAAAGTCCAACGTCAGACTGGTGTGGCATCGTAGGCCCATGCGTGGGCAGCTGTGAAGACTGGGGCACCTGAGGTGTTCGTATGAATCCTACATGCGTATATATACCTGATGCGAGTGTGATATGCGAGTGTGTGCAAGTGTGTCTGTGTGTCTGCATGTGTATATATATACCTGAAGCGAAGAGGCTCTGTGGTTCAGGTGCGGTGGGCCAGTGCTCCCCGGCCCCACCAGTGTTGTGTGACGAGCTGTTGAAGCCCGGCAGGCCGGTACTGGTGGGCACGGGGTTGGGGTGGCGGAAATTACTGTTGTCCGAGAATAGGGACTGTGAGTCGCCCGCCGCCGCAGCCTCGAAGGGCGAGCGGACGGTCAGCCCGACGGGAACGCTGACGGGCATCACCAGGCTGCTGGCATTCACCAGGACAGGAGGAGGCGATGGCGAGTCACTGCTGGGCAGCTGAGGACGCGGCAGAGAAATATACAATCATGAAAGGAAGAACTACTAACACTTTACTTGACACCGACCGACGTCATAATCATACGTTGCCATCGTTTGGGCTGTCCGAATGTCACTTAACAGCAACAGTCATAAAATGTTTTTAAACTTGAAATAAAGCATATGACAAGTCCATGACTGTATTACGACACTGTAATGACACTGTCATGTCATGTGTATGACACCCGCATCAAGTTAAGTATAACCAAAAATGTCATTTAAGAGTTTTTCATGTGTTCATCTTCAAAGGTATGAGTAACTGTGGAATCTCTTAGAGATCTGGAGAGTAAGTAAAAGAGTCAAGATTATTTTTTTTTTTTACCAGTGCATATAAAGATACTGTACCAGTGGCATTGACATAGAGAAATATAAAAATAAATGCAGAACAAAAATGCTCTTCACACACATCTGTACAGGTAGAAGTATCATTGAGATAGAAATCGATGGACGTTGACCTCAATTCAAAGTCACTACTGGGGATCTGGATCTTTAGTTCTCACTATGATGTCAAAGACTTTGCAGGATTTTTAACATAGAGAGTTTTATGAGATCTGTAGAATGTTCAAGTAAAATTTTAGAAGAACTGGGGGAAAATCCTTACTCCACTAATTCAGTCCTAGATTGCTTACAGTACAGGGATCTGAGAAGACCCCAGAAGGCACATACACATATCTCTACAGGTACAAGTGCCAGAGAGATTTAGATGTAAAGGGCTGGAAGTGATATCCGGTAGGAGAGAGCAGGGTACGGTATGAAAGATCTGCCCTAATCCTTATAATGAATCAGATCTATATGATTATCCTGAAGGCTTTCGGATATTTTTTGACTAGCAAATCTGTACCTGTGCAAGTAGCAGTGAAATGAAGATCTAAAGAAGTTTTAAGCCATGAAAAACACAGGATAAGATGGGATTGAATAGATCAGCTCTTCACCTTTATATTAAATCAGTTCTACACGCATTACCTTACATTAAACCCCTTTTATTACATGGGTTACAGTAAATGTTCCCTCTATTGGGAATGAATAGGCTTTCTTGACATTTAGAAATAATAGAAGTTGTTCCTTTGCTGCCGATACTTAATCATGCATCAGCGGTTTCAGCAATTTGTTTGTGTGTGTGTGCGTGTGTGTGTGTGTGTGTGTGTGTGTGCGCGTGTGCGTGTGCGTGTGCGTGTGTGTTTGTGTCCGTTGTGGGTTGGGGATGAGTGGTCGATGGCCACAGGGGTCTCCTGTTGCTCGTGCATGTGTGTGTGTGTGTGTGTGTGTGTGTGTGGGTTACCTGCTGTATGCTGTCTCCGTTTCCTATGGCTTCTAAGGATTTGTCTGTTGGGCTGAGAGAGCTAGAGAGAGAAAACAGGAAGAGAGGAAGAGAGAGAGAAAGATAGAAAGATATATATATATATAGAGAGAGAGAGAGAAAGAGAGAAAGATAGAAAGAGAGAGAGAGAGAGAGAGAGAGAGAGAGAGAGAGAGAGAGAGAGAGAGAGAGAGAGAGAGAGAGAGAGAGAGAGAGAGAGAGAGAGAACAGGGGGTTGAGGTCACATCACAATGACATCATCGGCATCAGCTGGTGTGAAACGGGTGCTAAGATTTTTAGCCAACGCTGCACTGTAGCTGCCAGCCTGCACTGCAGGACCATGCTGAACCCCATGTCAAAGCAGTTGACATTGGGAAGCATGGCTGGATTGGCCACATGGCAATACGGGTCACTTGCCCGGTAGACTGTTCGTGATTTTTGGCCTGGCACCACCGCTCAGTGGTGTCAGTCCTCATGCCGCTTCGAAGGCTTCTCAAAGACAGTGAGATATACATTAAGCATTTTGTCTGTCTGTCATTTTGTCAACTCAGTTCATATTAGAATACTTCAATGTTGTCATATGCTTCATTGTCTCACTGGAGGCCTGGTGGACTAGTCTCCGCTGAAAATGCCCGACCCAGTTTTTTCCCCCAGCCCAGCCCTGTTGGGAAGCACTGCCTGTCTGCTACACGGGTCGGCCATAAAAACAGCAAAATACTGCTGTGCACGCTGGAAGAGATTTGCAGGTTATATTTGACCTGATTTGTAGGGCACATACTGTATTTTTATGGTAAATGGACAGCATATATATAGAGATTTCCCACTAAAGAAGCGCTTTACATGTACAGTATGCCTCACATTCACCCAGTCACACTCACATTCACACGGTGGTGGCCGTGACGCAGGGTACCACCGCGCCACCAGGAGCAATTTGGGGTTACTGGTTAAGTATCTTGCTCTAGGACACATCAATGAGGGTCCGGCAGAGCGGGGATCGAACCAGCAAACTTGGGGTTGCCGAACAGACTCATCTACCAATTGAGCCACCACCACCTCAATGGTTTTAATAGTAATTGAGCGGTGTCACCATGCCACGCAGTAGCTTTGGAGGAAAAAAAATGGCCTGTGAAGATGACCTTGCAGACAGTGCTGTCCAAAATTTACACAGACACAACACTGTTTTTTGAAAGTTTAATTTCCTTAATATGTGTTCATGTTTTATTTAAGTTTATTTTTAATATTATGTATTAATGTGTTTGTCTGCGTTTGGAGCTTTTTGTTGACTGCCTGACTGCTGACTTTCTGGCAAAGAAACACTTACAATGGGACAATCCTGGCAAAATAAAGGAGAAGTAAAATAAAAAAGGAGGTAACCACATGAATGATCATCATAGCAAAAATGCATGTCAAGTGTCAATTCAGGTGACTAGTAGCAAGCATCCTGGATATGCCAATTACACTTGATAAGACACCTGGTGTGTAGGATAACAGAGACACCGGAACAGAGAGACAACAGAACTGGCCACTGGGTTCATGATTTGCAATGTCTAAAAATAAACTGTCACATGAGAATCACATGGAGGCTCAAGCTTATTACTTAACACAGTTAACACCTCAGTGTGAGCAGGAGCTCCTTGCGGAACGAAAAGAATGTACACACAGCAGCTTTTTATATCCATTCTATTCACACGAGGGGTAGCAAGTGTTGACTTCTGATTGACTAGTTTTGGACTGGCTGAAATGAGGGAGGGGACAAGGCCATGGATAGTGAGTGGTTATTGGCTACTGTGCCGACATGGCATGGTGACAGTTGGCAAAGGTGTTGTCCTGACTTTTTTTTGTTTTCATGTCCCTTTGCCTGAAATGAGGGTATGGGGTCGTCGATGACAAGTGCTTATTGGCTACTGCTGTACCTATTCTGGTGTGCTCATAGTCAGGGGAAAGCAAACTGGTTCGAGAAAGTAAGTCCTGCCAGATATTCCTTTTGCCTGTGCTGAGAACACTTGCCTGTCGGTTGTAACCAATTGGTGAAATCAGCGCTGCGAAGATGTTGACTTGACTTGTTTGGTCTTTACATTCTATTGGCAGATAGGAGGGTGCAGGGTCATGGTTAGTGGGTGCTTATTGGCCACTGCGCCTACCTGGCGTGGTCACAGTTGGAGGAGAAGGGCGAGAGGGCGGGCAGAGAGCCAAGGCCGAGATCGGCAAGGTCTGAGTCGGCACCGTCTGGCGTCGTGTGTTCTGAGTCGGAGCCACCGTCCAGGGGCGGGCTCTTGCGGTGTTCCGTCAGACCATTGGACGTCTTGCCTGTTGGTTGTAACGACGGCCACGCGTCTTTGTTGTTACTGTTTGGAGAGAAAGAGAGAGGGAGAGAGAAGAGGAGGAGAAAGCAAGTGATATGAGGTGAAAAAAGAGGAAGGGGAAATAGAATGAGGAAAGAAAAGGAGGAGAAAGGGGAGAGAGAGAGAGAGAGAGAGAGAGAGAGAGAGAGAGAGAGAGAGAGAGAGAGAGAGAGAGATAGAGAGAGAGAGAGAGAGAGATCCACCAAAGTCAGTGTGATATTCACCGTGTCAAATGTCAATCCCACTGAGGTGAGACTGACTACTGAGGCCTGGACTTTGTGTAGCTGTGTGTGAGTCGTCGGAGCAGTACAGCTGGACACACACACGCACACACAGACACACACACACGCACACACACACACACACACACACACACACACACACACACACACACACACACACACACACACACACACACACACACACACACACACACACACACACACACACACACACACGCACGCACGCACGCACGCACGCACGCGCACACACACACACACACACGCACACGCACGCACGCACGCACGCACACGCACACACGAGGGTCGTGTACCCAAATACAAATGCACTGCTGCTGACTTGGCCAGATTTCCAGGCGTGCAGACAATTCATCAAATTGTCTTTGTTTGACCTCAGCTATGAGGCAGACTTTTCCATGCTCACAGGAGTGTGTGTGTGTGTGTGTGTGTGTGTGTGTGTGTGTGTGTGTGTGTGTGTGTGTGTGTGTGTGTGTGTGTGTGTGTGTGTGTGTGTGTGTGTGTGTGTGTGTGTGTGTGTGTGTGTGTGTGTGTAACATAAACCCCATAACACAGTGGATATCCTACTGTAGGTGTTTTCAGTGCAGTCTCTGCTCCACGACACCAGTCATTTATCTAAAAGGATGATTATATTTCGCTGAGAGGACACACACGGAATGCATAAAGTGACCGACTCATAAATAAAATAAATAAAAACATGCAGTTTATATGACAGAAGATTAATCACAAGGATATCCCTTCCAAATTATATTGAAATTAGAATGTAACCTACATTCATTGTCATTTTAAAATAAGACTACTTGTTCAGTTGAAATAATGATTGCCTATCATAGATATAGATATAGAATTAATAATATATTATAGTTATTATTCAAATTGCTTTAATAGCAAGGCTACTTTTGTATCACAGATGTAGAAATGGTTTTAATGAATGATGTACCATAGATTAATGAATTCATTACTAATACCACTATTCAATAATAATGAGATAAAGCATATGGTTTTGCACCATGAAGTATATGCATTTTTGATGGCTCGCTAAATCATGAGTTTAATAAATAAACCAAAATCTTTTAACAGGACTCGTAAATCACATCAAATTTTAAGGTCTTACCATACCATAAGTCTGAGGCACAAGTTAAAGCAGGGGGCATTTTAAATTACATACAGCTATTACTTCCTGCTCAACGCTTATCTACTTAACCTACATTACGGTTACTTACAGAGCGGGGATAACCCTGCAGGCAAAAATCTCATGAATCTTAATACGGAGAAAGCCATTAAGAATGTTAATCGGGGGACCCTCCGCGTTAAGTATGTTGTAACACGAAAGGCACACAGACAGATTAATGTTGTTACGAGTCACTGGAAAACAAATAGCATGGGCATAAATGTCTGTATGAGCACTGTCTATGTCCATACTGTCTTAAGTCCATGTATAAGTACTGTCTATGTCTATACTGTCTATGTCCTTACCTAGATTAGTCTGTCTGTATGGGAAAGCAAGAAATGTAATTTCAAATTCTTTGTATGACCAGTGCATGTAAAGAAATTGACAATAAAAATCAACTTGACTTGACAGTTGAGTAACAAGCAAAACGGTTACTTCTGACATAAATATGCAGTGTGAAATACCATCTACACTTTTCATTCATTCATGCCTCCAGTTGCAACTCAAAAGGCAGAGAGACCTTCTCTGTTTTCCTTCCTTTCTCCCTTCCTTCCTTCATTCATTCATTCACTCATTCCACCTTGATTTGTAACGCAACAGGCTCATGACCTGCTGACAGATCCGTGTGTGTGTGTGTGTGTGTGTGTGTGTGTGTGTGTGTGTGTGTGTGTGTGTGTGTGTGTGTGTGTGTGTGTGTGTGTGTGTGTGTGTGTGTGTGTGTGTGTGTGTGTGTGTGTGTACCTCTGTGTGGAGCTGGATTTGCCCTTTAGCTTTTCCACGCCGGTGCCTGAGGTCTGAACGCATGGTGGCGTCATTTTGTGGAGATCCTGAAGGAGCTTCTGTTCGTATTCTTGGTGCTTTCCCGCCTGAGTACACACACACACACACACACACACACACACACACACACACACACACACACACACACACACACACACACACACACACACACACACACACACACACACACACACACACACACACACACACACACACACACACAATAAAAACAAGCACACACACATAAACAAATGCACATACAAGAACACACACACATATATAGAAACAAACACAGATATACTGTATATCATGTATGTGTGTGTATATATATATAGTGTGTGCACAGAAACCCACACAAACTGGTATACAATGGGCAACAGTGTGAAGCCTGATCTCACCTGCATCTCCTCTTTTGTGAAACTCGCCGCCTCGTCTCCCAGTTCATGTAGGTACATGCAGTCTGGCTTGGGACACTGCATGCTCTTCAGGAAGTAGCTGCAGTATTTCGTTGTACCTAAAGACGCCTGTTGGAAAACAAGAGCAGAGAGGCAATCAAAACATTTGCCACTCGTTTATACAAGTGATAGAGAAAAACACAAACACACAGCAAACAACTAGATGCAATTAAAACCTTAAAAATATCAATCTTAAGTTAGAAATGAGGAAATGAAATTATACTTCTTTGTATGACGAGTGCATGTAAAGAAATTGACAATAAAACCAACTTGATTTGCCTTGACTTGTTATTGTGAAGCAACCGAGCAAAATACATTACATTAATGTCATTATACTGATCAGACATGTCAAATACCGCTCACCACTAAAATAGTTCAATATATTCATGTATTTCATGACCCACCTTGAGAGTTCTGCTGTCAACTACCACGTTGTTAACACTCTGTATGGCTCTTAGTGCGTCTTCTGACCGTATGTACGTGACGTATGCACTAGCACTTGGGCCCTGCAGAAATTAGAAACAGGTGGAAAAAAATGTGCATTCCTTTGAAAGTTAAAAAATAAGGGTAAAAATGGAGACTAATATTACTAAAGACACCCCATGTGCGTGTGAAAGTGCTACTAATGATGAAATGAGGAGTTGAATTCCATAAGATGGAGTACAATTTCGTCAGAAAAAATAAGTAATATAATTAATTAATAAACATGCATTAACATTTTATGCTATGATAATAACTTTGAAAATTTGTAAATACAACACAAATTGACTATTGCAAGTGCTGTCAACCAAGTGTGACGCCCCATTTACCTGTGAGCCTGCGTATGAAGTGCTGTTGTTGATGACCACTTTGTGAATCTTCCCGAACTTCCCGAAATACTCTGGCCTCTTCAAAACCTGCCGGAAGGGAAGGAGAGAGAGAGGGAGAGAGGGAGAGACAACATAGAGGGAAAAGGAGGTCAATGCAAAGCCACTCTTCTCTCTCTCTCTCTAAAAAAAGGACAGAATTCAACCCTACAGAGCAGCAAGTGAAACAATGGCAGAGTAGAAAAAAACATTGAGCATCAGGAGTATTTTCATTTATTGTTCAGTCTTGTGAATTTATCTGTATAGGCTTTTCCCAAACGTTCTGAATACACCATGTATAGTTTGATGTTACACTCCCAAACAGGATACTAAGTAAGTGAGACACAAAAAAGGACATAGGAGGGAGCCAGGATGAATTTCACAAAGGGGGCAATAAAAGCCTAGTCTGGACAAAGCAGATGAACGGAGCCAAAATCTTGGGGTGGAGTACATAGGATGGTGTCGCTAGGCTAATAAAACCCATCAATAGCCTAATAATCTGAGCAGGAAACATTTTTTAGCTTGTGTTTGCTAAAGTCTATCTCAACTTTGTTCTCATCCAGCTTCAGTGCACCATGCCACCTCTGGTAGAGTGTGTGTGAGTGGCAGACAGGCACGAATAACGCGGGCAGGAGCTGGAGAGGCAGGAGACATGATTAAGGGAGGTTTATGGGGGCGGGAGGCAGAGAGGAAGCATACGTGATTAAGGAGGATGGGATACGAAAGTTATATGGGGGGGTGGGGGCTAGGAGGGGGGTTGGCCTGGGCTTGATTAGCCTGCAAATATGCAAATCACAGTAATTTGAGAGCCGAGGAACGAGGAGGCTAATTTGGACGGCTGGCGGCTGTGTGTATGCGTATGTGAGCTTGTGTGTTTGAGCGTGTCTGTGAGTGCGTGTGTGTGTGAGAGAGAGAGAGAGAGAGAGAGAGAGAGAGAGAGAGAGAGAGAGAGAGATAGCGCAACATAGAGAGAACATGAGAGAGACAGAGCGAGAGCGAGAAAGCAAGAGAACGAGAGGGAGAGGGAGAAAGAGAGCTGTGTGTGTGTGTGTGTGTGTGTGTGTGTGTGTGTGTGTGTGTGTGTGTGTGTGTGTGTGTGTGTGTGTGTGTGTGTGTGTGTGTGTGTGTGTGTGTGTGTGTGTGTGTGTGTGTGTGTGTGTGTGTGCGTGTCTCTGCGTGCGTGCGTGCATGCGTGCATGTCTGTGTGTGTGTGCCGCTGCTGTGTGTCGGGACGTGGGGTTGATGGCGACAGGGGTCTCCATTTCCCTTGGCTCACTTCAGCGTCGCCACAGGGGGGGTCAAATCAAGACGAGGAAGCCAGGAGACGAGCCCAGCCAGACACTCATCTCCAGGAATAAACACAACACACAGGAATGTGTGGCATCACCTTAAAGGTGCAAGGTGTGACCAGAGTAACTATTGCAACTATGCTGCTTATTGAGACTGCTCTGCCTGTTGCCATATTTGATCATTTTAAGAATATTTAAAGTAGTAAACTAATATTTTATAATATTCTAAAGTTTTGCCGCTGAAAAGTTTATTTCTGGAAATTCAAAATGACAGACAAGGAAAAGATATTGAAGATGAAAGACCTTTTCATGTATGAAAAATGCAATTTTCCCAGTACAATGAATACTTAGAATTTGATAGTGGTGGTAAGTATTTGTGAAACGGGTAGCATTTGTAAATGGGCAGCTTGAATTAAGGATATAAACTACTAAAGATATTACACACAGGGCACAACTGGAGTGTGTTGCAATGACTCAGGTCAGCTCCACGGGCAGCACATAACGACATGACTACAGCACCCAAATGGATCAGTTCTCGTCTCTTAGGCGGCTTAGATCACGAAAACAACAATTACGCAACTTGATATTATTGATTGATATTTTCTGGGGGCATTGAAATAACGCTCACAGAAACAGAATCCACGTGGAGGTAGTAAGGCGGTAGTAAGTGCATGGAAAAACACGATCTGTGCAAAACACAGGAAACTAGGTCACACAAAGAACAGATCATTTTTTCCTAAAGACAGCATAGATAGATAGATAGATAGATAGATAGATAGATAGATAGATAGATAGATAGATAGATAGATAGATAGATAGATAGATAGATAGATAGATAGATAGATAGATAGATAGATAGATAGATAGATAGATAGATAGATAGATAGATAGATAGATAGATAGATAGATACAGTTAGGGCCAGAAATATTTGGACAGCAACACAATTATCATCCTTTTCCACCCTATACCCCACCACAATGGATTTGAAATAAAACAAACAAGCTGTGCATTAACTGTAGACTCTCAGCGTTAATGTGAAGGTGTTAAAATCCATATCGCATAAACAGGAATGAAATAGCAACGTTTTTTGTGTGTGCTGCCCACTTTTCAAGGGATCAAAAGTAATTGGACAGTAGGCTTCTCAGCTATTTTCCAGTCAAATGTGTGTTATTCCCATACTACACCATCACCAAGATGTCAATACAAGGTCTTAGAGTTCATTTGAAGTGTTCCATTTGCATTTCCATATATTTTTACGGAATATCCATGAGATCCAAAGTCCATCTGTCACCATCAGTGATGCAAGCCATCATAAGGTGGAAAAAAATCAAAACAAACCCATTTGAGAGATGGGGAAACATTGAATATGATTAATTCAAGAGTTCAGATTGTTGGAAAAAAGAAATACCAGAGCAACACCAAATTACCTGGCAGACATGGAAGACAAATGCTGTGGATGACAGACAATATTCTGTATCTGGTGAACAAAAACCCATCTCCCAACAGTTGGCCAGATGTAGAACAGTGTCCAGGTGAACGGTGGAGACATGTCCAAGGCAACAATCAAGAAAAAGATCAAGAACATTGAGGAACACTTCACCATAGGAAATACAGAGGGTTCACTAAAAGATGTAAATTATTGATTGCATCAGAAATAGCAATACCAGATTTGGCTTTGCCAAACAACGTCTGAAAAAGACTGTATAGGTCTCGAGTTACATCCTATGGGCAGAGGAGACAAAAATCATCTTGTACAAGGGTTATGGGAAGAAATGAGTATAGAGAATAGTGTCATGGTGTGGGCATGCATATCTGTCAATACGATTATCCCCTTGTATTTATTGATTATGAGGACTACCGACAAAAGCCACAGGATGAATTCTGAAGATTTTCAGGCTATATTATCATGTCATATTAAACCTAATGGTTCTGGACTCATTGGACAATGCTTCACAGTGCAGATGGACAATGACCCAAAGCTTCATCTGAAAGCCACTAGCCATTTCTACCCCCCAAAAAATGGAATATTGGAATATTATGGAATATTATGCAATGGCCCAGTCAATCACCTCACCTGAGTACGGTTGAGCAAGCATTTCACTTGCTGGAGGCAAAACTGAAGGGAAAACACCCTAAGAATAAGCAGGAACTGAAGACTGTTGCAATAGAGAGCTCACCATAGCATCACCAGGGATAAAACCCAGTGTCTATTGATGTCTATGGATTGCAAATTACAGGCTGTAACTGACTGGAAAGTATTTGCAACCAAATAATTAAAAATTCAAAGTTTGATGTATAAATACTAGACTGTCCAATTACTTTTGGTCCCTTAAAAATGGGGTAGCACTGATAGAAAATGTCATAATTCCTTCACAGTTCACTCGATTTGGACACAAACACCCCCATATTAAAGCTGAAAGTCTGCTGTTAATGTACATCTTGTTTGTTTCATTTCAAATCCATTGGGATGGTGTACAGCACCAAAAACATGAAAATTGTGCAGATGTCCAAATATTTATGGCCCTAACTGTAGATAGAGAGGAATAGACAGATAGATAGATAGATAGATAGATAGATAGATAGATAGATAGATAGATAGATAGATAGATAGATAGATAGATAGATAGATAGATAGATAGATAATGTGTTTGTCATAGTTTTTGTGTATACAAGGAAAGTGCATGCATGTGTGCATGCGTGCAAATCATATAGAGCAAAAAAACACACCCAAAAGCGACCACAGGGGACACTGAAATGTAGGAATGTTAATGTGATGTGTATGTATCAGAGTGACTCTGGGTGTGAGGGCATGGCTATTTTGTGTTGTGGTGTCTGTATTTGTGTATGATTGTGCTCTGTGTGTGTGTGTGTGTGTGTGTGTGTGTGTGTGTGTGTGTGTGTGTGTGTGTGTGTGTGTGTGTGTGTGTGTGTGTGTGTGTGTGTGTGTGTGTGTGTGTGTGTGTGTGCGTGTGTGTGCGTGTGTGCGTGTGTGTGTGTGTGCGTGTGTGCGTGTGTGTGTGTGTGTGTGTGCTTGGATGTATGTGTGTGTGTGTGTGTGCTTGGATGTATGTGTGTGTGTGTGTGTGTTTGGATGTATGTGTGTGTGTGTGTGTGTGTGTGTGTGTGTGTGGATGTGTGTGTGTGTGTGTGTGCTTGGATGTATGTGTGTGTGTGTGTGTGTGTGTGTGCTTGGATGTATGTGTGTGTGTGTGTGTGTGCTTGGATGTATGTGTGTGTGTGTGTGCTTGGATGTATGTGTGTGTGTGTGTGTGTGCTTGGATGTATGTGTGTGTGTGTGTGTGCTTGGATGTATGTGTGTGTGTGTGTGTGTGTGTGTGTGTGTGTGTGTGTGTGTGTGTGTGTGTGTGTGTGTGTGTGTGCGTGCATGCGTTTGTGTGTGTGTGTGTGTGTGTGTGTGTGTGTGTGTGTGTGTGGCTGTGCTCTGATAGTCTCATTCAGAGAAGCAAACACAGGCAGGCTTTTGAGATTCTGGTCACTGGCGGACTGTGGCCAGACTGCGGATGGTTTCTTTGTGGTCCTTTGTCTGACCATTGCATTTGCTGCTTCTCCTCCCCTTTTCCTCTATCCCTTCATCACCTCCTCATCCTCTTTCCAGTCAGAGAGAGAGAGAGAGAGAGAGAGAGAGAGAGAGAGAGAGAGAGAGAGAGAGAGAGAGAGAGAGAGAGAGAGGCTGGAAGGAAGTGAGAGAGAGGTGAGAGGAGGAGAACAAGAAAGAGAAAAAGATGACAAGAAAGGTAGAGAGAGAGAGAGATAGGGAAAGGCAGAGAGAGAAACAGAGAGAGAGAGAGAGAGAGAGGAGAGAGAGAGGAGAGAGAGAGAGAGAGAGGTAGAGAGATGAAGTCCAAGAAAAACAACAGAGACAAGCGAGTGCAGAGGAGACTGAAAACTAGACAATTAAGAAGGGGGGTTCTGTGGAACTATGGAAGCTGGCTGGAGAGAGGGGGGTAAATAACCCTCCCCTACCCTGCTGGAGAGAGGGGGGTAAATAACCCTCCCCTACCCAGCACACACGCATGCATCTCATGACAAGTCCTCAGATGAACTCTCCCCGCTAGCCTTGCTGATGCTGCTGTAGCTGAAACTGATTTAGCGGCCAGCCTGCAGCAGTTTAAATAGGTGAAGCCAACTATTATCACCCGAATAACCTACATAGCTATAAAAAGCAACTTTTCAAACAGACAATAACATAACAATAACAACAACAAAGCAACAACAACAGAGTTGCAATTAAAAAAAAAGAAAAAAAAAAAACTAAAAAAAAACGATAATTGCACACACGGTTTGATAATTCTGAACACAAAGCAAAGGCTGATTAATGTGATCAAGGTATTTGTTTTCAGATAGGGGGAGAGACAGAGCTGTGCAGACAGAAATTGGATTGTTGAAACTTTATCCAACTTTTTAAATGACATTTGGCACCCCCAAAGACCACATTACGGGCAAAGTAAAGCAAATGCTGTATGTGTGCGTGCTTCATATCATCATTTATTGACTGATCTGTTGAAACAGGTGGGATACTTGCAGACAGTTGTCATACTTCTGGCAAACTGTCTCAGTATGGCCCCAGACCAGGAGTAGACTCTAAGCCTAAGGCATGTTGTCTGTGGTGTGTGTACACTAGTTAACTCTGTGCTAATGTACTTTATTAAAACAAAACTAACCCTACTTGGTATCTGCACTTATTGGTCTGTATATTTCCTGTGCAATTACGGTAGTATCTGCAAGTGTTGTATGCTATGATTATGTCCTTGATTGTAAAGCCGCTTTGGATAAAATGTAAATGTAATGTAATTACATTTCGAAGACACTTTTGGCCCTAACGTGGCTCTAACGGTAGGGCACTGGGCTGCTACGCCGGCGACCCGGTTTGAGTCTTGCCCGGGTCCTTTGCCGAACCTTCCCCATCTCTCTCTCCCAAACGTTTCCTGTCAAAATCTTTCACCGTCATGAATAAAATAACAAGGTAGTAAACAAAATTAATCATACTATTATATGAGAAACAAGACGCTTTTGACCAAAGCGACTTACAAGGAGGACATTCAAGCAAGTAACGATGTAATGTCTCAGAATTGCTTACTCTCCTCCCATTTAAAAAGCCTCTGGCCCATGCACCTGCCTTGTTTGGACACTGAGGTCAGTGTGAATGGCCGCTGGATCTGGAGCCAAAAGAAAGGCCCTCAGCAACGTGCCATGTCAGCATCATAGTATTGCTACCACCCCTTACGCTGTACACTGCCACTCAAGTGCCAAAGCTGAGGCAGAAGTGCCAACTAAAGTTATGCTGGCAGGTTGCCAGTCTGTTGAAAAAGGTAGGTCTGCACACTGCCGATAAGCTCCAAAAATAAACTTTATTATTTAAAATGCAACGTTTCGATCACACTGGATCTTCATCAGGCATGATGATGATGCCTGATGAAGATCCAGTGTGATCGAAACGTTGCATTTTAAATAATAAAGTTTATTTTTGGAGCTTATCGGCAGTGTGCAAACCTACCTTTTTCAAGAATCTGATTTTTTGGTCTGGCACCTGCAACAAGTGTTTTTGGATGTGCGCACCCTACCCAAAACTACAGGTTGCCAGTCTGTCACATCACACATTGGTGATGGCATGGCATGGCTATAGCATTGTACACTTATAGCACTGTACTGTATATAATATTAGGAGCTCTGCATGTGCATGTGCCATGTAGAGTAGAGTAGAGTAGAGTAGAGTAGAGTAGAGTAGAGTAGAGTAGAGTAGAGTAGAGTAGAGTAGAGTAGAGTAGAGTAGAGTGCTTTTATTGTCACTATATAAATAAAGTGACAGTTTGGAAGCAACCCACAGATGCCCACAAAATGAAAGATATATTAACAGTATAATATATAATATAAAAGTCCATATGCATCTCAGGGTATAGAGTCCTGAAGTATTGATGGGGGGCAGGTGACGTATTGAGTTCAAAAGTCTAATGGCAGTAGGATAGAAACTGTCCTTCAGTCTCGTAGTGCAGGCACGCAGAGTCCTGTGGCAGCAGTGGTGTAATGGTTAGGGAGTTGGTCTCTACTGTAGATTACAGGGTTGCAGGTTCAATCCCCTCCCTTTACCTATTTGTTCCTCCCTCCATGGCTGAGGTGCCCTTGAGCAAGACACCTTACCAACCCCACATTGCACAAGGGACTGTAACCAATTCCCTGTAATATCTGTATGTCGTTTTGGGCAAAAGCGTCAGCTAAGTGTAATGTAATTAATGTGTGGGGTATTATCGCCCAGACCCTGTGAGGACCATGCATGGCACCAAACCAGTGGCTCCGACTGTAGCATTAGCTTGGTTCGTCTTGTCTTGGCTGTCATATTGAACATTGTTGTGACGCCATCACTCAGCTCCATTATATCTCAGCGCATTGTATGTAGCATCAGAAGCAGCATCTTAGCTTTTCATGCCGTCTACTATATATGGCCTCAATGGTCTTACTTCAGTTTAGAGAAAATTCAGTGAGTGAGCGCGCACTTAACGAGGAAGATGATAAAAGAGGGCAGTGTAGTTGGCCGCAAGTTAACCATGTTCTTGTGTAGTGTGTGTGTGTTTGTGTGTGTGTGTGTGTGTGTGTGTGTGTGTGTGTGTGCGTGCGTGCGTGCGATAAAAGAGGGTAGTGTAGTTGTCCGCAAATTAGCCAAGCCCATCCATATGTCTGCCTTCAAGTCCACTAAAGGGTTCACACAATACAACACCACACTACAGAAGGGCCTGCGGTCATTCCCATTCACACTTACCCTTCACACTCACGCACACACACAAACACATGCACACGCACACCTCAAAGTCCCATAATGCAGGTCGTTACTGCTAATTAGTTAAAGGCTGCAGGTTGTTGTTGTTGGCATGTTTTATTGGCCCAGGAGCGCCGCTTGTTTAAAAACCAACAAACAAACAATAAATACTTCACATTTCCGAGAGGAGAAGCACACACAAAAACATAGAGGTTGTTTAGCCAGGAGAGGGGCAGAGGGAGACGAGACAAGTCCAGCCTGTGAGTCTGCCTGCTGGGCTGTGTCCATGGGGTGAACCCACACAAGCACCAGAGCTCGTAGCGCTAGACAGGAGTGATGAATAAGGCTAATGATGGGAGAATAAAAGACTGATTACAATAGCATATGCTACCCAAAACAGCAACCGCCACCTGTCGCTAGTCTCTGAATAAGTCCACAAATTAAGTACAGCGCAAAAAAAATAAAAAAAATAAATCAGAGGTTGAATATGGTGTACACACTGTATATACTTTCACACATTTGCATACAGTATGTTTTGGATACTGCATTGTCTTTGTGAACAGTTGAGCAAGTCTGCATGTCTAAAGGACGTTTTGCTCTGTGTAATGTACAGCTCCTAAACGCAAGACAAATCCCCTTCGGAGGCAATTAAGGTTCATTCACAAAGATAATTATTCCACCTACCTACACTTTATGCTCATCATTTTGGATTAAAATGGTACATAAAGCTATATATACATATTACATTACATTACATTACATTACATTGCACTTAGCTGACGCTTTCAGTTATTCAAAGCGACTTACAGTTATTATTTGTCAGGGTATTGGTTACAGTCCCTGGAGCAATGTGGGGTTAGGTGCCTTGCTCAAGGGCACTTCAGCCATGGAAGGAGATGTAGGGAGAGGTCAGGGGGGATTCGAACCTGCAACCCCTAGATTGAAAGACCAACTCTCTAACCACTAGGCCATGGCTGCCCCTATACTACATATAAATGTATACATATAAAAGGTAAATAAAGTTTGCATATTAAGGTCAGTGTGATATTTGTGTTGAAACTCTGCACACAAGCAGGTGATTATGGCATTACTAAGATCCTAATTCTGTTTCTTTCAATGTGATGTGCAATGTATACTTGCATCACAAGACCTGAACATAAGTAAGCGTATAAGTTGGAGGAGGTTTACAGACATATCGATGTCGTGACCATTTTGGAGTGGCGCCACTGGTTGTAGCCTCGGTTCATGAGTAACCGGGCGAACACACAGGCCGCGACGCGATTGAAGCGACAGAGAATCGCTTCTGTGCAGCAAGAGCGATACGAGCGATTGAAGCGACTAGAGTATGTCCGTTAAAATCAGAAGGCAAGCATTCCAACATTCCCATTGGCTGTGGTTACTGACCTCTATACAGTTATTGGCTGTCGCGCCTTGTCGCCGAACCGCGTCATAGCTCATTTTCATAACATTACCTGGTCTTCAACTAAAAACTGTCGCTCTCGTCGCGCCAATCGCCTCTAGTCTCCAGAATTGCTTTTGTGGGGCGACTCAATACAAAGTCAATTATTTCCATCGCTCGCCTCGCTACTGTCGTGGCCGGAGTATTTGCCCGGTAAGTCACACTAAACATGAGTGGCCGTTGAAGTAAAGAACTAACTATCTGCGTGTGGTTCTTGATTGTGATTGACTGATTTGGCGCTCCAAGCGTTAGTAAATATCATTGTGATCCAACTCCCCTTAGCCGAACACAACGTCATGGCCTATTGTGGCTTGTTGCTCAATCAATTCTCAGAATAATTCTCTTCAGAAAAGAGTTAAGTGATAAAAATCTGGCGGAATCGACTAAATTCTGGTCTTGCTACTGAGTGTTTTCATGTATGTATGCATACAAGGCCAGCATGAACAGCAGGTTTCTCTACAGCACCACCTTCATATCAGCCAGGTGTGTGTGTGTGTGTGTGTGTTTATGTGTGTGTGTGTGTGTGTGTGTGTGTTTATGTGTGTGTGTGTGTGTGTACATACGTACGTGCCTGCCTCATCGGGGTCAGTGAGTGTCTCTGACAGCCCAACTACAAAGAGCAGGTTCCTTTGCCATATCCAGAGGCTGGCTAGGTAGGTGTGTGTGTGTGTGTGTGTGTGTGTGTGTGTGTGTGTGTGTGTGTGTGTGTGTGTGTGTGTGTGTGTGTGTGTGTGTGTGTGTGTGTGTGTGTGTGTGTGTGTGTGTGTGTGTGTGTGTGTGTGTGTGTGTGTGTTTATGTGTGTGTGTGTGTGTGTGTGTGTGTGTGTTTATGTGTGTGTGTGTGTGTGTGTGTGTGTGTGTGTGTGTGTGTGTGTGTGCATATCTTCACCTCTGGGTCTGCGAGCCTGGTTGACAGCCCCACTACGAAGAGCAGGTTCCTCTGCACCACGCGGACGCTGGCCAGGTGCTTGCGGTTCTCCGTCATCTTCTGCTTGCGCTCGTTCTGCTTCTGCTTCTTCTCGTTCTTGATGCGCTGGAGCTCCTCCTGAGACAGCGGCTTGTAGACCGCAGGGTCCTCTGGGTACGGCTGAAGAGAAGGAGGGAGAGAGAGAGAGAGAGAGAGAGAGAGAGAGAGAGAGAGAGAGAG
The DNA here is from genome assembly GCF_034702125.1 of Engraulis encrasicolus. Classification (NCBI taxonomy): domain Eukaryota; kingdom Metazoa; phylum Chordata; class Actinopteri; order Clupeiformes; family Engraulidae; genus Engraulis; species Engraulis encrasicolus. Next base: position 4,658,567 of record NC_085871.1, read on the forward strand.
AGAGAGAGAGAGAGAGAGAGAGAGAAGGGGAGAGGGAGTGGGAGTGGGAGCGGGACAGGTAGAGAATAAGTAAAGGTATACTGTATGTGTATTCCTGATATTCCTGAAAGACAAGAGCTTATACACCATAGAATCCTCTGGATACGGCTGAAGACACAGGGAAAAAGAGAATTCTCTTCTGCATTCTGCATTATATCCTTGTAGTGGTAGACTGATGCGTACAGACGAGTACATGTATGAATTTCTATGAATCTCTATGAACGATTGTAGTCTTTCTTTTTTTGGGAAAGCATCAATCTGAATTGTAAAGGAGCTGTCAAGAAAGGGGGACAATAAACAAACCAACTAGACGAGTGTAGCTGAGCCGAGGAGAGGAGAGGAGCGAAAGGCAAACAAGAGACTGACAGAGACAGGCCGAGAGACGGGATAAAAATGCAAAGAGCAACTCTTTGAGTTGACAGAGAACACAAGTGTGGAATACAAAGCTGGATTGAAGAAGGAAAATCAAAGAGAGTCTTTGAGCTGACTGACAAGAGTAGGCACTGTTGCACAATGAAGGATGGACAGAGAAAGACCCAAGAGAAGCTCTCAAGTCAAGTGGCTCAAGTTGGGTAAGTGATGGTGAGAGTGAGCGCGAGACAGCGAGATGGCGTTACTGAAAATGACAAAGTGCGAGATGGAGTGTATTGGAGAAAGAAAGAGATCTAAAATCAATGTCTCAATCAAAGTAACCGGAAGAGAATTACAGACCCGAGAGGATATTCAGTGCCTGAAGCTAATATGCAATTAGCCATATTGCACAGCTCAATAACATCTGTAGATGCAAAAACAAAAAAAAGTTCTTCAGAGAAACTTCTCTGGAGAAAAAAAGTGCCACCAGTTGGTTTGTTACAAAAAGCTACCGGTACAGTGTGTGTGTGTGTGTGTGTGTGTGTGTGTGTGTGTGTGTGTGTGTGTGTGTGTGTGTGTGTGTGTGTGTGTGTGTGTGTGTGTGTGTGTGTGTGTGTGTGTGTGTGTGTGTGTGTGTGTGTGTGTGTGTATGCGTACTACCTCATGTTGTCAGAGCACAACAGGGGGAGATGTTTTCGAATTGATCCAAATTCTCGAATTGATCCAAAAAAAGAGTCGTTTCTCTTTCAAGACAGACCACTGACACCATCGACTCGCATAAGAAAACCCATAGAGGGACGACTCTCTCAAACGTTTCCCTGCCCACTTGTGAAGCAAGTAGATCGTGTTTTAAAAAATAAAAAAGTAAAATAAAGCAGTATCCCTCCCTTGGCGCGAGAGTTAAAAGGATTGCTGAATTGTGAACAGTACTGGGCAGGTGTGGAAATCAGACACTGTGGTGTATATCAAAGGCAACCTCCTGAGCTGTGCTGAGATACAACTGCACACAGCGGAAGCCTTTTACCACACAGCACAAAGCAGGAATTGAAGGCTTTTAAAACAATTACAGGTAGACCATTACTGTACAGCAAGGAACCCCAGTGGATTGTGGTTTCTCTTGCATCTTTTATTTGGATAATTATCGTTAACAGGAAAGAGGAGCATCGTGGGTGTTGGTAAAGTGCACAATAAGTTGTCTCTTGTCGACTCAAAGTGTTTTGAAATGGGCCGGAGCCATATGGAACTCAGCTGTTCTAACTACAGCAATACAGGTAGCCAGAGCTGAGCTACCAATGGCTAGTTACTTATTCAGTGAGTTGTGTCCCGAATATTAATCCAATTAAGCATATGCCATGTGACCAGTAGCTTTCTGGGATTGGGGACAGCTGTTCTACTCTGTTCTCAGATTAAGTAAGAATGTGTAGAGTGCTGCAGGCTGTATCATGCTGTATGTGTGCAGAGGTACCTTACTTTTCTGCCTGTGCTGTAGAGACTTTCTCAAGCAGGAGAGTGTGTTTGTGTGCAGGTGTAAGTGTATGCATGTATCAGTGTGTGTGCATGTGTGTGTAAGGGATGTGCCAAAAAAAAAAAAATCAACGATTTGACGATGAATAGATTTGCAACGTAAATATTGCAATGCTTTGCAATTGTACATGAATTACAATGCATCGTGATAGAAACGCATCGTGGCATGTGTATCGTGATGCGCATTGAATTGTGATCCCTTTGCCAATACCCACCCCTAGTATGTGTGTGTGTGTGTGTGTGTGTGTGTGTGTGTGTGTGTGTGTGTGTGTGTGTGTGTGTGTGTGTGTGTGTGTGTGTGTGTGTGTGTGTGTGTGTGTGTGTGTGTGTGTGTGTGTGTGTGTGTGCGTGTGTGTGCGTGTGTGTGCGTGTAGCGTGAAGAGGCACTATACTTTTCTGCATGCTGGGCAGAGTCCGTTCTCGTCTGTGCGTATGCGGTGCCAGCAGAAGCGGCAGATCTGGTAGCCGCAGGTGCAGGGGAAGAAGTTGACGTCATCAATCTCCAGCGGCTCCATGCACAGGGGGCACTCCATGGGGTCCTCCTGCACACACATCAATTAAGAAGACAATTAACCAATTCATTACAGAACAGTTCATGGACAGTTTAATTCATTCATTTAGAGCTTATAACAATAAATATTATCTATAAAAACTCTCCAATATTAGTCCAATATTAATATCACTATTAGTATAGAGTGATGGTGGCAGTTTATTGGTTATTCAAAAATGATATTAGAGTCTATGGATTTCTGTCAAATTTCTCCTGAATGCCTTACAAATACCGTAGGTAGCGAAAGCAAGGACCTGTGAATTGCTTCCATGACGACTGCTGGTGATTTTTGGTAATGTTCATTGTTACCCTAATAATAGCATGGAGTAAAAATTGAAAGCTCACCTGGAAAACTCCCAATCTCAACAAATTTGAATTACTTTGTTCTCTTGAGCCAATGACTGTTATGATATTTATGTAGGTGTTTCTAAGTAAGGTGTCTGCTCTGCTCTTAGATAAAAAATAAACATGAGTATAGCATTGTGCTAAAATTAGCACACTATTAAACACATTTAACCTGATGTCTGTCAGACATCCACACCTGAAACTGATCTCATTTTGTCAAAATCCAAAAAGAAGTAATTTTTTTAAGGCCAACTGGGAAACTCCAACTACCATTGTCATTGCAACACAGGACTCCACAGCACACAGTTCACACGGCACAGAGCGAAATTACATGCCTCACCCGTGCAAGGGGGTAGCCCCAAACAGAGTCCCAATGGAGCAGTGCGGCGGGACGGTACCATGCTTAGGGTACCTTAGTAACAAAAGAGGATGGGGGAGAGCACTGGTTAATTACTCCCCCCACTAACCTGGCGGAATGGGAGTCGAACCGGCAACCTTTGAGCTACAGGTCTTACGCCCTAACGGCCTAACCGCTTACCCATTGCTGCCCTATAATACAATAACAGTGTAATCGTAATTGTAGCTCATCACATGCCTTACCTTGAGGTCGGGGCTGCGAGACATCGTACTGCAGGTAAGAGGCGTCTGTGAACTAGACAAGCAGGAGGAGGAGGAGGAGGAGGGTGTCGAAGAGGAAGACGAGGAGGAAGAAGGAGAGGAGGGAGACGAGGAAGAAGAGGAACAGGAAGAAGAGGAGGAGGAGAAGGAGGAGGAAGAGGAGGGGTGGAGCGCAAGGAGCAGCGCTAGGCGGGGAGGAGGAGGAGGAGGTGGGGGAGGGAGAGCGGTGTCAATGCGGTCCTTCGTTCTTACGGCGGGTGTGGGGGCCGGAGGAAGAAGGCTGCGGGGAGAAAGAGAGAGAGGAACAGACATAAAAGGCCCATTAGCATCACGTTTAATATGTTTTGTTTTAAATGAATTTACATACTCGTGACAAACAAATCATGAGTAAGAGTTACAGCCGAAGTTACAATATAAGCTAACTCATGCAAACTAGGGATGCAAATTATCGATTAATTCATTAATCATTAGTTGA
>NC_085871.1:4672468-4799968 GCF_034702125.1 Engraulis encrasicolus
GTCAAAGTTAAATTTCTGTAATGCTTTCCTATGAAAAGATATACTCAAAAATCTGCAAAACTGTGAGGGGTGTATTCACTTTCGTGATATACTGTATATACACACACACACACACACACACACACACACACACACACACACACACACACACACACACACACACACACACACACACACACACACACACACACACACACACACACAAACACACACACACACACACACACACACACACACTCGCAAACACGCACACGGTGGGAGACATGACGCCTTGTTTTTTCGTAACATTGGTTAAAAACCTACAAAACTGCTATTTTTCCTCTCAAAAACAAATGTCAATAAAGAAGTTGTGGTACATTATGCTTCATATTAGTCTTAGATGAGAAAAATATTTTTGTTAAGATTCATGTAAAGGTTTACATATCAAATGTCCTGTGGTGTGACTGTAACATTAATAAAACCTGGAATATAATACATAAATAAATCACCACAACATCATTTTGAATAATTTATGAAGCATTTGGCATGATTGCATAAATATTAACTTTATATTAAGATATGTGAATGTGAAAAAAAAACTCAAGACAGTAATATTAACTACAAGTTCAATTTCGTAACACAAATTGCGTCCTGTGGGGTGACATGTATGTCAATGTTTGTGAACGGGCAGCTGCAAGGCCAACTACAAGGGTCTTAAAGACTGGCTCCTAACCAGTCAGTACCTCAGTTATTGGAGAGTGCTGTGGAAGCTTAAGGTGACTATTAACCTCTTAATATGTCTTCATATTGCAATGTCTCTGTCACGCAATGTTTAGGTTAATTTTATGGTGTCCTGTGGTGTGACTGCTCTTATAGAAGGAAAAAAAAGCTTTTTATAAATGAAAACACATATTAAGATTAAACACAATATCATTATCAAGTTAGCATAAGCTCAGACATACAAAAGGATTAACATGGCCATAATGCAGTGAATTTCCTGTGGTGTGACTTCATTTTCACATGCAATGTGTTGATGCAGGACACATTTTCCCAAAAATGGCAAAAATTAGGCGAAATTCCACAGTTTTTTCTACTTTTTTCCAATTTTTTCCATCAATTTTTTTTCAGGAATTGGAATAACTTTTAAACGTCACCCACCCATATATATATATAGAGAGAGAGAGAGAGAGAGAGAGAGAGAGAGAGAGAGAGAGAGAGAGAGAGAGAGAGAGAGAGAGAGAGAGAGAGAGAGAGAGAGAGAGAGAGAGAGAGACACTATATTCATTTTAAGGAGCTATAATTTGGTTTACGTGTAAACAAAAGGCCCAAACGGATACGCCAAAACATACGCGTGTAAACAGGCTCTCAGTGTGGTGGGGCCGTAGATGGCAGATCACCTGGCATAACGGTAAAGGCAAACACTCGTCTCCTGAAAAGGCCTTCTGTCCCAAAGCCAGGGAGGTCAACAACACACATCAGACCTTCACGCTTCGGGCCCGCCCATTCGGGGCCGGCCAGTTTCAATGAGAAGGCCTGTCTGTACTGAATGTGTGTGTGGTTTCACACACACCAACGTAGAAGGCATAGAAGGGGTGCGCATGATGCGAAACTACAGTGGCTTTGAAAACCACATATCACAGTCATTTTTTTCCAATACACGTATGCACTGCAGTGTGTGCGTGTGTGCATGCGTACACACACACAATGGTAATATTTGGTCAAGTGATTTGGGGATTTGTAGTAACTTATCCTCCATAATAAAACTGTTTCCTTTCTAACAGGAAGAGTTTAGCCTATCCAGCTGTGGGGATCCATGACCATATTTTTGCACATGACGATAGACACAACAGCTGTGCATTGCTGTCTCTGGATCACATGAATTCACTAGCCTGGGAATTCCCATGCCGCCTTGTGCTCTTACTCCAACCTGAAGGACAGCATGGACACCCTAGCTGAAATGTTCACCTGAGTTTAGGAGTCCAAACAGAGAACAGGGAGGGAGTGCAAACATTATTAGACCAGCAAAAGCCTGTAGTTGGTTTACAGATGCACAATGTTGAGACAAAATGCAAAAGCTTTAGATAGTATTATAAAAAGTTTATATGACCTCACCTATGAGAAAATGAAGAGATGGTCCCCAGACTATAGCTCTTGTGATAGAGTTTGCCAATAGCCAGGCTAGCCATGCACAGTAAAACAATGAGTGTCTCTGGCTAAACAAAGAGCTGCAACAGAGAGCTGCAACACAGCTGCGCACCACTGGACCAGCAGTGAATGACGTTAGTTAGCAGTAAAATCAATGACCTGAAATGTTAAATGTGTGTGCAATCTGAGAGACTGGTGTGAAGAGTGTTGGGTGAACTGCTGCATACAGTGCACAAGCCCCTTATCAAGTGAGAGTCTCAGCACACACAAACTCATAACACACACACCCACGAACCATGACCACTCTCTAACCCCTTTCCCAAACACACACCCTCACTCTATGGAAAATAAAGTCGGCTTGCTTGCTTAAGAGTGACCTGAAATAGCAGGTTTCCCTCACTGTATATAACATACCTGACCCACTTAACCGCCATAATCCACTGCCTTGCACTTTGCATTGAGGAGGGGAGAAAAAAAAGCTTTTCACACACTGATTCAGGACAGGAGGGAGCCCAACTTGCATACAGACAGCACAACACAAAGTACAGGAGAGTTGCCATTCAAATCACAAAAGGTGGATTGAACCACAACAGTAGGTCTACACAAAACATTAGACCGAGGGCTTTGTTGAAAATGCCCCATCAGTTCTTGTTCAGCATGAGCGGCCTGGGCGTATAACGCACTCACAAAGCTCTCTCTTTTCACCTGCCCCAAAGGAGTAGACAGCGTGTTCACTAGTTATAATGGTATAATGCACTCTGGTGTCAAGCTCCAATCAGTCAAAAGACTTTTTTGGGCCTTCATGCCTTTGACAGGACATTGAGGGTGACGAAGAGAGAGGGGAGGGGATCAGGAAATGACCTCGGGTCAGCATCAAACCTGGGGAGGCTAATGGACCACCTTAGCCTCCGTCCACACCAAGAAACCTGTTTAAAAGCTAGAGGAACACGTCTTCAACCACCCTCCAAGTCAAGACAGCAGCACACCAAAGTACTGCAACATGTTATGAACTACCAATGTCTCCCATACAATTTTCCCAAACAAAACACCCCCACATAGCACCACCTCACAGGACTATGCCATAGGGGGTACCGTACAGGCACGACTTGACCCAGTGTTTTTTCTGCCTGCAGCACCACCACACAACACTGCTTGATCTGTGGCAAACACTGACAAATCTGTGGCTCTATAATCAATGCCTTCCATGAGCCTTGTGATTCAGAAGTTATTTGAGCTTCTGCGCTTAAAGCTTCCTTTTACACATTGCTCTTCACTTGTATATTTATTCAAACTGAGCTGTCTGTGTGTATGAAATGTGCTATACAAGTAAACGTTGTAGTCTTGCTTGCTTCAACAAGAGGTTCCTTCCTATTGGCTTGCCGCCTTGCATCGCTCTCACTCTCTCTGAGGTCTGGGTCAGACGAGGGCCAGCCCTTCCAGAATGTGGGTCAAGTCTTCACAGCAACATACCACACTGCCAACAATAAGGCCAAAACAACACTAGTCATTTAGTGGGAACATATCATCACTCGGACCAAGTGACAAACCTTACAAGCCCTCTGTAATAGACCGCTCCATGAGCAACAGTGTCTGGTTCAAAATAAACACAATGTTAAGTTCCCCTGCAATGCATCATATAAAAGTATAATTCAAAGGCATTTTATTTGCAAGCAACCATTTGGGACTTCTTTCTGAAACTTGAAAAGAGGTGCAGTTGCTTACCACTTCACTCCCATTTCCCCCTCTTTCTTTCTTTCTTTCTTTCTTTCTTTCTTTCTTTCTTTCTTTCTTTCTTTCTTTCTTTCTTTCTTTGACCTCTGTTAATTCCTGTTGTATGTCTTGAAATGTCTGTGTGGGCATTAAGCTTATGTGCATTTGTGTAAGCTGCTTGACACCTTAATTTTGCACTGGGGAGTCACTCTGCTCTATTCCTCAGAAAAACATGATGTGGATAAATGAGAAGAGACTCTTCATCGAAAGCCAAATATAATGTAACATAGCAGTTCAGCTTTATGACAGATAGTGGGCTAGTGCAGGGAGGGTTTACATTACGAGTCTCTCCGAGTTACCACACACCTACTGTAATGTTGTCTGTATGTGGGTTAGTCCCTTATCCACCCAATTGGAGGACCTCCAAACTCCAGCATGTTGGCAAACAAGCAAGCTTTTTATAAATACCAGATGTCCTACAATGACTGTTTGGGTAAATAACTGCAGTTTTCACATGGCTTTAGGTAGTAGGCCTATATACAGCAAAAAGTTACCGTAAGTGATTTAGTGCGCCAAGAGTCCTTGACTACTGGTGATGGGCCCTTGGCATTTGTTGACATTTTTGGCGCGCTGTGCTACGCTCCTGCTGCTAACATTTTCTGTCCTCTGTCTTTTTTTTTGTGTTCTGTCTCACTACTACACACGAAAAAACAAAGATGTTTTCATTGAGATGAACTCGGGACAAGAAAGTTTAAAGTCCTGTGAGGTCAAAAAAACACCACCACCACCACCTGCTTTTCCTCCCCAACTTGTATTGTGTTGTTCCACCATCTGGCTTTGCTGCTTCTTTTTGGAGGGAAATACTACTATGACGACAGGTCCTTTCAAGTTTGTTCTCACAGCTGGGCTGGAGAAGCCTGTGTGTGCCTGTGTGTGCCTGTGTATGTGTGTGTGTGTGTGTGTGTGTGTGTGTGTGTGTGTGTGTGTGTGTGTGTGTGAGTGAGTGAGTGAGTGAGTGAGTGAGTGAGTGAGTGAGTGAGTGAGTGAGTGAGTGAGTGAGTGAGTGAGTGAGTGAGTGAGTGAGTGAGTGAGAGAGTGAGTGAGAGAGAGAGAGAGAGAGAGAGAGAGCGCGCGAGAGCAACAGAGAGAGAGAAAGAGAGAGAGAAAGAGAGAGAGACAGAGAGAAAAAATGGAGTTCAATTGGCATGGTGACCCCATTCCCTCATTACGCTTATCCCATACACTCTTAGCAACACACACACACACACACACACACACACACACACACACACACACACACACACACACACACACACACACACACACACACACACACACACACACACACACACACACACACACACTTCCTATTAGAGGAGATTGTGTGCTCTCATCTTCCACGGTTCATCTGAGGTCTTGACCGTTCTTCTTTTTTTTGCACATGTGACCAACCGTCTTTTGCAGCCAAGTGTAACTATTTCAAAAACGTGCCTCTGGCAAAACTATGCGGTGAACGGTCCATGTTTCAGCCATGATATTCACAAGTTAACTCATGCTCGTCATATCTGAGGTTTCCTCCACACCCACAATGTTTTTGCTGGACAGTGTGAAGGGGCCAAACTGCTTAGGACGCCGTTAGCTGTTCACATACATCACTATCGAATTTGTCACCAGGTTTTCCCCCAAGCACTTCACAGTTAAGGCGCCCACCTTGACAATAAACACCAACCACCTCAACTAGGTCCCCTGAAAATAAAGACTGTGTGTTGTAAATGTAAGTTAATTTCTAAAGTTGCTTTACCAAAACACACACACTTTAAGGGGTTTCCAGATAATATTTCATAAAACTGCACAGCATGGCCTTTCCAATGATGTCAGTGATATCTATCTGATACTGACAAAACCACCACTACTTTTGAGCAATGAAAACTGCAGGATACACTGCACCCCTAACAAATAAGTAACTGTGCACAACCCAGCTTTACAACTTGTTGGACTTCTCTCATTGGATCCAAGCACACCAAAACAAACAAACAAACAAACAAGAAATAAATATAGACAACAACAGTCATCAGACAAGTGGCCACCCTCACACCCCTCTGACACTCACTTCCTAGTCTGGGTGGCAGGAGTTAGAGAAGGAAGGAGGTGGAGGGAGACCTGTCACAACCTCTTAGATTGCCAGACAGGAGGAAGTGAGGAGGTAGAGTGTGTTGTTGTGGGGGGTGATGTACCGGTAAGTTCACTTGCCTGACTCACTGTAGAAAAAAATGGAGTGATCTATGTGAATCTAAGACTCTTGGTCTAAACATACAACACCTTGCATAGCAGTGCAGGACCTTACAGCAGGCAATGTGACTTTTCAGCAAAACAGGCCTGCCCCCATGGGGGGAAGTATCAGATTATCAGCACTGACCCTTCGCAAAAGCATTCACGCACTACATCTCCTTCCACAAGCGCAGAGCAGGATAGTCTGCTACACACTTCTTTCCCAGCCCCTAAGCAGCATTGCAAACATCAGTGACAACACCAGAGGTGTAGAATGATGTACAGTACGGGAGAGAGGTGGGAATGCCCTTAGCCAAGGGACCAAGCCAAAAGAAACTAAATGACGACATGGGTCACTATCTGTCAAGCCACTGTCCAACTCTACACAATGATGACAATTCCAGTCTGAATGTGGAGGCGTTTGGATATCGCACCACCAGGACAGGGACAGGAATTCGGATGAGTTCGCATTGTATTCAGCAACTCAGTCACAGTACAACTGTGCCAAATAGTAAAAACAACTAGACAATATTAACGCATTTGCAATGTAATGGAGCGACACAATGTTTTTCATTGCTATGGCCATTCTGGATGAGTACGTCAGTGAGATAAACCGTTGGCCCTACTATGTGAACGTGACATAGCTAGCTACCAAATGCAGAAAGCTTCAACTGACTTCACAGTCATACATTGTGGCAAGAACGGAATCACCCACATAGCAATTCCAATGCCTGACTGTAACTGGCTGTTCACAGTCACACACGTCGTCATCAAGCCCATAATATCTAAATGGACGTTGACATCCTCAAAAGTTCATGACTGTTTTAGACATCCAAATTAGCCTTGCACATAGAGCTCTAAACGATTAGTAATAACAAATGCTGATTATGTTGATGCGACATTCACGCGTAACTGCTGACACGTCCACTGACATTATGTGCCCACACACTGCCTTACTAAAAATGCTTCCTGGGGAAAATAATCCTTACTTTACGGACACGGGGTCAAGTGAGAGACTGACATGCTAAACCAGCTGCTAGCTAGTTTGCTAGGATACCCAGTTCTATTCGACAGTTATCTAGACGTGGGTGTGGAAATGTAAGGCAAGTTAAACAAAATTGGGTTTTGTCACTTCATGGCATCTATGGCATCTGCTTTGACTACAGCTTGTAGATATACCTGTTTAAGTTCCGAGTATTGGGGAAGTGGAGAAAGCAAAATGTCTAGAGCTCTACCCGTTTGTGAAATGCCGGTCGATTGACACGAATACCTAGAACTACTGCCCAGTGGCGAGAGGGTGCTAACAGCTAACAGCTAGCCACCTAGCACTACTTCGTAACGTTATGGACAGAGTCAGTTGCCTCGTCAGGTTTACAAACACTCTAGAGGAGAAAAGTCATCTACCGGTCACACAACATGTCCGTGCATCATTTCAACTAGCGCAGGTGACTAAGATAGCCAGTGAGATCTGTTGACCAACAACGTCGTTTTGGTAGATCCAGGTGCGCGGCCTACATTACCCCGGCAAGCCTGTGGCTCCCCTCACTGTCTAGCTACAGCAAGACTTTGACATTACACTCAACCTTTAATGTATAGCCTGGGAGTGGGGTTTGAACCACCAATAAAATAACGTAACACTGTGAACTAAAGATATGGCATAGACATATCGAAAAAGTTCCTCCGGATTAAACAGCGGTTCTTGTGAGCTTTGACAGTTTTGGTGAGATAGTTTGTGGGGTAACGTTACTCACCCTGTCTACTTGCTGGGACTCCTCTCCAAGGGATATTCTGATAACTGGGACAGGGATTGATTAGCTTTCTGAACTCTAAGCTTTTGACAGCAGGTACAAAATCTTTCGGCGTTTTTCAGTATTGGATCTGAGGGGGGAAACGCCTGTGTGTTTCAGCCTCTGTAGTGTGAAGTACAGCAACAGCACCCTCTGACCACCATCTTACTGAACTGAGCCGATCGAGGGGACAGGCTTGCTCACAACTACTGAGCATGCTCTGTGTGCGCTTTGAAAAGGATGATGGGAAATGTAGTAACATACCGGTACGTTTGCGTGCCTCCCCTAGAATAAGCTGAATGGTATCTGTTAGTTTTGACTTTTGAATATATGATATATTATTGTCACATATAGGCCTACATTTCCAACATGCTTTAGAAAATGTTTGAACCAAAAGTTGAATAAAAAAGAGTGCTTAATGGTGGCAGTCCTGCTCTCACTCTAATAGGCCTACTTACTAGGCCAGGGGTCCCCAACCTTTCTGACTGGGTCTGAGGGCTACTAGCCCTGTTACTAGCCTGATTATCATTGACTTTCAAATCTCTTCGAGACTTGGTCTGACAAAGAGCATAACAATTGATATTTCCCAAACAGCATGGTTGACAAGCCTCCCTTGGTTTGCAAGTAAGTGCATTCGAGTAGTCATCAACGCATGCATGCGCATTTAGACAGCAATGCACTCTGGATGAAAATGTTGCATGACGGTTAGATTTCCTGTCAAACTTCAAAATTTCGGTGATGTTGCGTTGACGAGGTGACATGTCACATGGTGTCAAACTATCGCGGGATGAATGCGACTGCAGTCAGATCTTGCAACCTCTGCAGTTGCTTATCCCCTTCAACGCTCGTCTGCAGCCCGCCTGCGAGGTCAGGCGCCCATGAACTGGTTGGTCAACAACTCACTCACGTGTGTATATGAGTCTTGTCTCACACCTCTACACAAGATTGCGCAGGTCCCCACTTCAGCTCATCCTCACTGCCTATCCCCCCATTCCTCACACGTGGTGTGTTAGTAGAGCAAACTGCGAGCTCATCGTCTCGTTCATATTTGTGGCCGACTTTAAATGCGCTGTATTTAATAACACCCACATCGTGACAACATCGCTCACGTGCTTCGTCAATGTTGGTCGACAGCACAAAGTCGTATGGGGCTAAATGGTTAAGCTTATTCGAGATACCGCAACGTCTGTATGCGCATTTAGACAGCAATGCATTCTGGCTCAAAAAGTTGCATGACGGTTAGATTTCCTGTCAAACTTCAAAATGTCTGTGATGTTGCGTCGACGAGGTGACATGTCACTTGGTGTCAAACTATCTCGGGATGAATGCGACTGCAGTCAGATCTTGCAACCTCTGCAGCTGCTTATCCCCTTCAACGCTCGTCTGCAGACCGCTTCCAAGGTCACGCGCCCATGAACTGGTTGGTCAACAACTCACACTCACGTGTGTATATGAGTGATTCTACGATTCGCCTGCGCTTTTGGCAAAAGCAAAATGTCAATTATCAGTAGTTTTTTCAACTAAATGACCTAGATGTTTACATAGTGTATATATTTAAGTTTCCAAACAAACAAATTGCCAAGCTTAATCTTAAATCATTTGATAAATACTCTAATGAAAGCGAACATTTGCTTGATTATTTTGTCAACAGTGTTATGGACAAATACTATGTCATTTCAAACATATATAAAAATACTACAGAGTTGAAACAACATACGTTTGAAAGTGCTTATGTCCCTTAGCAATAATGTTGTCATTAATCTGTGCAACTGATATAGAAAATGTGATTGTTGAGCTTCATAAGTAGGATTTATGATTCACTATGATACAGACTGACACATTTTTCATTATAAATCCCTGTAACGTCTGTTTTGAATTTAGTCACCCTCCTTACACAAGACTTCCTTCTCCAGAGATAATCCCTAGTGTCTGTTCATAGGATTTTCCTCTCATAAGGGATCAATAGCAAAAAAACACTTTCAAAACAGTCAACCGTGTTACTCAACTGTGTTATGGTCAACAGTGCAGGGGAACAAGTCGGCACTTTTTTAGGAGAAAAAAAACAGAGCAGACAAAACCCACAAACCCATCTCCCTAGAACACAAATTATTTTGTTTGTTTGTCTGTCAATATGGAGATAAATTGGCAAAAACATACTCCTCCTCAACTGTCATAGCTGATGCGTAACAGCATTGACGGTAACACGGCTTGACATTTCAACCATTTGTATGGTGTTGTGCTAACTGAGGACCTTAGAAGTTCCACCACAACACCTTAATCAATTCATGTATTTGTATGCTTTATCTGTGTTTTTCTACATGTGATTTCTAATTCAGATTCTTATGAATATGTTGATAACACAGTTGACAGGCAATTTTCCCGCTATGAGAACATGAAAAAGAATGGATTAAATTATGGAAGGATGGAGCTCAAAACTTACCAAAAAGTCTTCCCATATCCTGCCAAAGAGGTTATGACATCACGTGATGTTATTCGTATGGCCTAAGACCAAACCATTACTGATTTATGGAGGGGGTTTCAGACCGTGACACAGTTAACACAGTTTTCGTGGACACACTCAAAATGGCAAATTTCATGTATAATGGAAAGCAGGTCTTTCTCTCTTTGAGACTCAACTGACGCTACGCAGGGCTCCAGACTAACTTTTTGCACTGGTTGCACTGGTGCGCCTAAAAAAATTTTTTTAGGTGCACCAGCACAAAATTTAGGTGCACCCAAATGTTTTCACCACCCCATACACACACGGACCTCAGCTTTAAAAAATGATAATTAAAAATAATAACAATAGCAATAATAATAGCAACAATAATAGAATAATAATAATAATAATAATATAATACTATTATTATTATTATTATTATTATTATTATTATTATTATTAATAGTATTATTATTGTTGCTATATTTTAAAAGACCTGGGCTATAGGCTTGTCTTCCAAATGTGCTCCTAAGACATCTTGGCTACAAGCAGTTTGGCTGGTAGAAAAGACCAAATTAGTAGCCTTTTAGTCAGTATGTGTTTGACTAGTAAGATCAGCATACCAGCCTTTTCTGCAGTAAGGCTACGCACACGGCACAAGCACAGAGTTACAATATGAAGATAGATGGATGGATGGATGGATGGATGGATGGATAGATTTTTTTAACAAACCCTGCTAAAAATGTCATGATTTTAAAAATCATTAGAGACAAATAGCCTAGCCTATGTTTGCCTATGTACAGTGGAATCTGAGGTGAATTGGGTTTTGTCTATTTCCCCGTTTTTGAGCGCTCTCCCTCTGCATATAATGATTGTGGTATCTTAGCAAGCGCTACGAACAGACACGACAGCACACTCGCTCGCTCTCTCTCTCTCTCTCTCTCTCTCCCTCTCTCTCGTGCTGTCTCGAGGTGCATGAACGATGCCTTGCCGACTGATAGGCAGTATGTAGCCTGCCCTAGTCGCTATCAAAAAACTCTCACAGAAGTCTCGACATACTAGCGCGTCACCTGTTGTTTGGCCAGCTCGGCACGCAGCCGAAACGGGCAATTATCCGCACCCGTCTGCCTTTTTGTGTGGCAATGTTTAATATCCGCTCAAGCCATTTAGTTTTTCCCCGTGATTGTGACTCTCTCGTGTTTAAAATATCCTCAAGTCATTTTGCTGTTTTTACCGTGATTGTAACTCTCTCGTCCGTTGCAAAACTCGCTTGGTTGAGAACACAAAACTCGCTGGCACATGTGAACTCGGATAGTTGAGCGAAGTCGAACATTCTATTCTGAAACGTCGGGCTGCCTGTGAACGAGGAAGGTCTAGAAAGCTACCGGTAGTTCAGCGGAGTTGAAGGAATGACCGCATCGACACGTTTTATTGTGTGATGATGGGCCACTACTGTAGAATGACTATTCATTTTATGTCCATTAAAACGGTTGTTTGGTAATTGATTTTGTTCTACTGATGGCTGGTCGCACCGAAAATATTTTTTAGGCGCGCCATTGAAAAAAATGGGTGCATATGCGACCAAATTGGTCGCACTCTGGAGCCCTGCTACGCGTGGGCAATTTTAAAAGTCCTTAATGGACATGTCATAATAATAAAGACATTTTTAACTATACTTTTTGGAGTGCCTTGGTGAAGAAAAGATTTTTCTCTTTTCAAGCAACTTTTTTGACATTGAACCTTGAACCAAAGAGCACCCACAAGAATACTTTTTTCATCTTTCTAAAGGGACTGAGCAGAGCACGCCTCTGACTTCCAAAGACTGAATCTGACATTTGGAAAACAGGACGGCATGAAAACGCCCAAAACCAGTATTAAATATTCATTCTTGCTGAGGGAAATAATGCCATGTCTACACTTTCTGTATTATATGAAAGATAAATGTGTGCTTATGTCCAAAACATCATTGGATGCAGTTAATAGTTAGTGGAATTGGCCAATAAAATCCATGGATTTAAAAGCGCAGTCGAATCGTAGAATCACTCATGAGTCTTGTCTCACACCTCTACACAAGTTTGCGCACGTCCCCACTTCAGCTCCTCCTCGCTGCCTGTCCCCCCACTCCTCACACGTGGTGTGTTAGTAGAGCAAACTGGTGTGAGCTCATAGTCTCGTTCATATTTGTGGCTGACTTTAAATGCGCTGTTTTAATACCACCCACATCGTGACAACAAGTTCTCGCTCACGTGCTTCGTCAATGTTGGTCAACAGCAACAAAGTCGTATGGGGCTAATAGTAAGCTTATTCGATTTTCCATCAACGGCTGCATGCGCCTGCAGACAGCAATGCACTCCAGATGAAAATGCAGCATGATGGTTAGATTTCCTGTCCAACTTCTAAATTTTAGTCATGTTGCGTCGACGAGGTGACATGTCACATGGTGTCAAACTATAGCGGGATGAATGCGACTGCAGTCGGATCTTGCAACCCCTGGGCGTGAGCGAGAACTTGTTGTCACGATGTGGGTGTTATTAAATACAGCGCATTTACAGTCGGCCACAAATATGAACGAGACTATGAGCTCGCACCGGTTTGCTCTACTAACACACCACGTGTGAGGAGTGGGGGGACAGGCAGTGAGGAGGAGCTGAAGTGGGGACCTGCGCAAACTTGTGTAGAGGTGTGAGACAAGACCCATATACACACGTGAATGAGTTGTTGACCAACCAGTTCATGGGCGCGTGACCTCGGAGGCAGTCCGCAGACGAGCGTTGAAGGGGATAAGCAACTGCAGAGGTTGCAAGATCTGACTGCAGTCGCATTCATCCCGCGATAGTTTGACACCATGTGACATGTCACCTCGTCAACGCAACATCGACGAAATTTCGAAGTTTGACAGGAAATCTAACCGTCACGCAGCATTTTCATCCAGGGTGCATTGCTGTCTAAATGCGCATGCATGCGTTGACGACATCTCGATCGCACCTATTGCAGTTGCTTATCCCCGTCGATGCTCATCTGCAGACCGCCTCCGAGGTCACGCTCCCATGAACTGGTTGGTCAACAGCGAGTAAGAAAAAAAATTGCTTGTCATAAACGTCCACGGAAGGTATGAAAACTGATTGGCTAAAACACAGTTTAATAATAGGCTACCTTGTATCTCATGTTAGAAATGCGTGTAAATAGAACATTACTTAAAGTCATCAATAGATGGAGACATTCCCATTTTTTTGCCACACCACCAGCAGAGCAGACACACCAAAATGTAATTGTGCTCCTTGGCCTGGATTTCAATAGGCCTACTTTGCCTACAAAATTCCTTTCACTGGTCACATTTTAATTAGGCACATTTCATTATTAGTTCATGACTGAGATACTGTGTGTATAATAGATTTTTACATTGAAAGCGACAGAAGTCAAAGTTGAAGTCCCACACTAGGAAACCCCTGTTGTCATTGTGACACAGCAGCACTCCACAGCACACAGCTCACAACAAAATTGCATTCATGCCCCATCCTTGTAAGACAGCAGTCCCAAATAGAAAGGGAGCAGAGCGGCAGGACGATACCTTGCTGAAGGTATCTCATGAATGAGTGGTTACCCCCATCCACCTGGGAACAGCATTCTTTGGACTACAAACCTGACACCCTAATAGCTTATCCATAGCCATTGCACTTTAAAAGTGACTTACAGCAGGGGTGTCTAAATGGGTAATTTAATAGTGTGTATAGATAATGTAATTTAAATGTGAAAATTAGTAATAACTAAATTAGTACTTTTTGTAGGCCTACATATTAATTTCATTTAAAGGCGGTTCATTGGAGCTATTGGACATGGGGCCAGAATTTGCTACACCCATAGCTTATAGGAACAGGCAGGGTGCAGACCCTACAATGTAAGACGATTTACATTACCTTACATTTAGCTGAAACTTTAATCCAGAGGGACTTATTACAGAGTGTTGGTTACAGTCCGTGGAGCAGTGTGGGGATAGGTGCATTGTTTAAGGGCACTTCAGCCATGGAGGGAGGAGAGAAGGGTGGGATTTTAACCTTTGGACACTGAGTGCATTCCAATATGCACACTCCCGTCCTCCACTTGTGCTTGTGGCCTCGCCCCGTCTCCTGGCCCGCCTCCATGGAGAAAACCATAAAGTTTCCCAGCTTTCAGCATAGCCACAACAACTTTCAGGGGACTGCTTTTCATTCACCATCCCAATTGCAAATGAGAGAATGACATTAGAATTGTGATTTTGCAAGATATTGAATTAGTTTTCTGTCGTCAGTGACATCGTCATTAGGTCACAAGCAGGCAAATGAGCAAGGGAGGACCGAAGTCCGCAGATTGGAATCCACCCCATGTGATGTACAGTCCAACTCCCTAACCATTACAACACGACTGCCCCCATTTAAGGGCAATTCACCCATGGAGGACACTGTAAACATCTACCCACAGTCTTCCCATGACTCAAACTTGCAACCCCTGTTCCCAAGACCAATACTCTAAACCAGTGGTTCTCAACCTTTTTTGAATAAATGCCCCCTTGACCTCATCATAAATCTGCCAAAGCATCTTTGACATTAGCATCAAGACCACCAACACAACCCTTAGTATTAACAAATTAAATGGACTATTGGCTCCTATTTATCACCTCCATAATGCCTCCTGGTTGCCTGGTTAACACCAGACCTAATCACAAGTGAGAGAAACTGTAAAGGTTGCAATGCTTGGCCATTATGACACAGGGACCATGATTTTGGCCGTTATGAGTCATCCTCGCCAGACTGTCTTTCAGATGGAAACGATTGTGTAGAACTAAAGGCAGTATGGGAGTTCCCAGGCTAGCCCCCTGGGGGACTAGAGGCCCCATTGAGAAACACTATAATAATAATAATAACAACAACAACAACAACAACAACAACAACAACAACAACAACAACAATAATAATAATAATAATAATAATAATAATAGCAATAACAATAATAATAACAATAATAATAATAATAATAATTCATTTTATTTTAAGCACCTTTCAAGATACCCAAGGTCAGTTTACATTAAAACAGAGAAGAAAAAGAAAAGAAAAGTAGAGAAAGTAATAACAAAGCATCAATGAATTTATACTGTACATCACAACTAAAAGTAGGAGAATAATTAAAACATATAGGCCTAATAAAAATAAAAATAAAAATAGCTATACAAGAATAAAGTAGAATACATAGGCTATGTATATAAAATAAAATGAAAATAAAGTAGGCCTAATAATTAAAGGAAGTGGAAGTGCATGTCGTGCAATGAATATCTACCAGCAGGGCTCTAAATTAACACACGCCAACACGCCAAACACGGGTGGGAATTCATTTTGGCTAGTAGAAAAAAATTACCTACCCGCCAATTTGGCTAGTAGCGCCCGAGTACAGTAACTTATGAACGGTAAACCGCTGCTCTGATGAACGTTATACGGCGAGATTTCCTACATTACCCATGGACACTAGCGTCACGAGGTAGCCTCCCACCGTGGGCTTTCCAGTGCATCGAGCGTCAACTCCATGCTGTTGCGCGCGCCAGGATTGAAAACATTTCAGACGACCAGCCTTCTGTCAGCTAAGATGCGCTCACACACTATTCTGACAGGCAGCTCTCCTCCTATGCTCTCGTCGCTTTCGCTACAACCTTTTTAACGTCACTACTGCTATTATTACTATATGAACCTTGCTGTAACAGGCTGCATTTTTTAAGCAGCGAGACCCTGACCGTTTCAATAACAGGACTTACGCAGATTATGCATAGCGCTACTTCTGTTGTGTAGACGTTTTGTGCGAGTGATGAGAATGTGGCGGGGGTTAGAGCAAGGTTCTGTGTGTTGGTGAATGCTAGTAGTAGCCTAATTGTAAATAGTGACGTTAAAAATGAGTGGTTGTGGAACGAAATAGCGACCAGGGCAGAGGAGGAGAGCCGACTGTCAGAGTAGTGTGACCGTAGCTGTCAGTTCAGTTGTCTTCTGAAATGTTCAGAGTCCTGGCGCAACTAAGTTGGAAAGCCCACGCCATCGAAAAAAAACAACCAACGACGAAGCTGTGGAAGTAACAAAGGAAGCGAAGATTCCCGAGATATTATTTACTTTTAATTAAACTAGGCTTCTTGTCATTTTGTTGCGCATGGTAGAGAAGAGCTCCTCCTCTCTCCTCTCCTTTTCCTCTCATCTCTTCTCCTTCCTTGGGGTGTGCGTATGTGAGGTTTTGTAGTGTTTGGCTGTGTGCTTGGTTACTGTAGGCCTATGTTAAAGGTCTGTTATGTGAGTGGCTTGTGTGATGTGATTCAGCTGCTTTCAGAGGAATTGAACAAAAACTAATCAAATTAATTAGGCCTAAGTAACGAAAGTAAAAAATAAAGCAGAAGTTAAAAAATAATGAAAAAATATATAGCCTATAATATGCTTATTATGTAGGCATATAGTAGCCTATGCAGGCCTATAGTGTATCTGTGTTGTAGAAACAGTTGGACAAAATGACCATTTAATTAGAAAAAAAAAACTAGCCTAATGCATAGTTTATTTTGGCGAGATAAAAAAAAATGGCTAGTTGAACTTCTGTTTGGCTGGTAAGAAAAAATGTACACTAGCCAAATTGGCTGGTGGTGGAAAAAGTTAATTTAGAGCCCTGTGTACCAGTGAAGAGGTGCGTCTTAAAGGACCAGTTCAGTGAATTTCAATATGCTGTTGTATTGCTCACGCTACCCTTGACTTGTCAGTACCCGGTGATGCCACATTTTTCGGCTAAGCTCTTTCCGAGATATGAGCTATTCTAATGGGGGCAGCGTTTGTTTACATTTTTAAAAAAAATTAACATAGGCCTACTCCAAATATTTTCCCAAAAGGTACCACTGTTTGCTAGTTGTCTGCTGATGTTGTATAACCTTTCGGATGTTTTTGGGAATAAATAAAATATTTTTTTTTTAAATGTAAACAAAGCGCTGCCCCCATTACAATGACCAAGATCTCGGAAAAGGCTGAAAAAAACAAAACAAATTCAGGTACTGACAAGTCCAGGGTAGTGTGAGCATTACAACTGCATGTTGAAATTGACTGAACTGGTCCTTTAAGCGATTTAAAACCTGACAGTGTGAGCATTGATGAATTGTGCATTCCATAGCTTGGGGCCAACAACTAAACACTTGGCTTTTAATTCTCTTGGTTGGCTAACAGGGAACACATATCAGTAACACTTGTCGCAACATCCTTCAGTACATTGCCTTTGTCCGCAGATTGCAACATGGATCTTAGACTCTTCCAGAACAGATGCTTCTTGCATTCATCCTTTGGCCACTCCAGATACGTCTGCTTCCTTAGGAGCGTCCTCAGCCTCAAGAACTTCCTGGGCAAGGAGTCAGGTGGGATAGGCTCTAGCAGAATAAAGACCACAGAGTCTTGGTCGACAGAAATGGCCCTGTGTTGGGCAAAGAACAGCTCATAGTTGCACCAGTCACTCTGAACAAAGTTCTGAGAGAGCACAAATATGGTCTTATAGCTGTCCT
Organism: Engraulis encrasicolus; assembly: GCF_034702125.1. Classification (NCBI taxonomy): domain Eukaryota; kingdom Metazoa; phylum Chordata; class Actinopteri; order Clupeiformes; family Engraulidae; genus Engraulis; species Engraulis encrasicolus. The sequence goes on from NC_085871.1 coordinate 4,690,332, forward strand.
CCACACAGTTGATGATGTTGTCCACGATCCACTGACCTGGTACAAAGTCCCGTTCATGAATGCACAGTGACAGGCCTGCCCCTTCCAGTGTTGGTACCAGCTGCGTGCTCACCCAGCCTGAGTCATGCTGGCTGTAGGAGATGAAAGCGTGGTACCTGAAAGAATTCTTCAGCAGCCTGTCCTCTCCCTTACGAGCTCTTCGTTTCACCCTAATCCAAACCCAGAGCATCTTGGTGTACCATGCCCCATCACAAACATAAAAGGTGATGCCAAAAACAGCACTGATTATGGTTAGCAAGGACAATGAAATCACTGCTTGAAGCCAGGGCTTGCAGGAGAGATATCCAGGCTGAAAGTTTACTAACGAGGTCTTGGCAAAGGCTGTTGGTGTGCTGCATGTGTAGTCAAAGGGCCAGTCTGGAAGCAGAGACTTATTCACAGCTGTCAAAAACCAGTAAGAGTCACACGTACAACTAAATGGGTTTTTCCCTGCCAACAGTATTTCCAGATTGGGCAGGCCATCCAACGCTCCCTCACTGATGTAAGCAATTGCATTCTGGTCGATGTGAAGGACCTGCAGCACTGGTGCTCTGAGGTTCAGGGGAATGGTTTGAATGCTGTTGGAGCTCAAAATCAGATGCATCAGATTGGGAAATTTTGACAAGACCTCCTGACTTAAGGCGGTTATTCCTGTCTTTGAGAGGTCGAGTCTCCTGAAATGTGGTGAGAGATATTTGAAGACATCGTTGCCCAGGTTGTTGTGGCTGAGGCTCAGCTCTGTCAGGTTCGAGGACCAGGTGCACGGGCCACTCAGGCTGATGGAGTTGAAGCTCAGGTCTAGAGACTCGAGGAGTCTAATATGACTGGATCGCTCTGAGATGACAGCGAGGTTCATGAAGCGGTTTTGACTCAGAGACAGGTGTCTGAGGGACGGGAAGATCTCTGTTGGTTTGCAGAGGAACCACCAAAAGCCAGACTCCTCCAGAAGATTGTTGGACAGGTCCAAGGTCTGCAGTGGCTGAATGGCAGACATCAGATTGCAAGGGAGAATGTTCATGCCGGTGCCTGAGAACTTGAGGTACGACAGGTGCGTAAGATTTTTCAGGTTTATCTTGATTGTGGGATAGTTGTACTGATAGTGTTTAATGCCATCAAATGTAACTGATTTAAGGGGTGTTGTCGTGTTCTGGTCTGGGAGCTGAGCACCACCTGGTGTGTCTTCGTTGTAGACGATATTGACAAAAGTCAGATCCTCTATCTGGGAATGCCAGACATTTGCAATTAATTTCACCATGAGTGAGCTGTTCATCCAGGTTTCTGCTACTGTTAAATTTCTCAGACCATGAAAAGTCTTTAGAACAGTGAAAGGATCACCAGCCACATTGCAATCATCTGGGACTAGCCTAACTAAACTAACCTTCTCTGTTTGTGTCTTATTAAGATCCATGAGAATTTTCTCAAACATGGCAAAACTCTGGCAAAAAGATACATTTAGAATAATTTCTCTCAGATATCTCAACTGACCCAATGTTCCAGCTTCATATACTTGTAATTGTGTGCCATCACCCAAAATGAGTTTCCTCAAATGTCTGTCTTTCAATGGACTGAAATCGTCTACTTTCAGAGAAAAGGCATTTTTACTGCCGAGAGAAAGGACATCTATATTTTTAAATTTAGAAAAATTGTGAGGAAGAGCGTAGCTGTTGTACTTGTTGCCAGAGAGGTCTATGATCCTCAGCGTGTGTAGATGCATGTTAGGGATAACTTTCAAAAGATTATTGGATACATTGAGCACCTTCATTTCCTTGTTTCCAGCAAAGGCATCTGGAGAAATAAACTCAAGATTGCAGTGTGTTGCTTTCAAGAAGCAGAGGCGGGTGAGATTGATTAGTGGCCTCTCTTCAATCCTGGCAATGTTGTTGAAAGACACATCCAAGAATTCAGTCTTTATGGAAAGATTCAGTGGAAGTGCGGTGAGATTGTGATGTCTTAAATCCTTTGTGTGTTCCCTTAATGTTACACACATTTCAAATCCCTCTTCTTCAGTGGCGAGAGTAATAGTTTCTGGTAAAACTGCAACTGACGAAAGTGCAATGATCCAAAATGGAAGGGAAAGCCTAAAGAAAAGAATCACAAGTTTACATCTTTGTTGATCAGATGAAAAATGTAACATTTACTGTTGTTGATGTTGCTTTTAGTATCTCACAGAAGTGATACACCCCTCACATTTGCAGATTTGTAATAGGCCTATATGATTTCATAGGACATTATATTAAAGAAACTTTACTTTGACACAATGAAAAGTAGCCAGTGTACAACTAATATGTATAAGGGTGGGAGACGTGACGCCTTGTTTTTATGTAACATTGGTTAAAACCACTGTCATGCTTGACTTTGTACTCAGGGCCGGCCCAGGGCATAAGCGAACTATGCGATGGCTTAGTGCCCCCACATCACCAGGGGCCCCCATCAGCAGCAAAGTTCCATGTAGAAGCCAAATCTACACCATTTCCCTAGTCCTATTTCTTTCTCATACACCCCTTACTGCCACAATGGAAACAGGAGCCAACACCATTTTGCATGTACCCCTTTTAATTGTAAAACCCTTAAATGGCTTTCTTTTCTCCAAGAAGTGCAGTGCATGATGTGTACACGATCTACAGTTCGCAACCTTCACTCGTGCATGTAAATGAAGCATATGAAGCATCTGCACTTCTTGGAGAAAAGAAAATATTAAAAAGTTAATATTACTGTCTTGAGTTTTTTTCACATTCACATATCTTAATATAAAGTTAATATTTATGCAATCATGCCAAATGCTTCATACATTATTCAAAATGTTGTTGGTTAATTTATATATACTGTATGTTATATTCCAGGTTTCATTAATGTTACAGTCACACCCTGGATGAAATTTTGCTTAGGGCCCCATAAAGGCTTGGGCTGGCCCTGTTTGTACTACTCACTTGGTTACGACCACACATGCTCCACCGTGTAAAACTAATTTCTTTATCTTCAGTCATCAGAGTCAGACCACAGGACATGATTCCAGCAATCCATATCCTTAGTCGGTTTGTCTCTGATGAGAGATCAATTTGCTTTAGATGGTGTCAAGCATGGTGGTAACCGTCAGAACTACAAAGAAAAGTGCCCCATGCTTACTATATAGTCAAGAAACTTAAAAAAAAAAAAACCATGAGGGGTGTGCTCATTTGTGTGAGACAAAGTATTTCTTTTTTTAAGTATCCTATTTTGAAGTTATTCCTTGATATTACATTATTGACTATATTACGCATATGGAATTAAGAGTGGAATATATGTTTTCGGATATCTGTTACTCACCTGTGTGCTTCTTCGTCCATGTTTGTGCCCTTTCAAAAGACACATGTGTGCAGTCGCATTTGCAGCAATATAGGCCGCTCAAGACATTCTCTGCCCTGATGTGACAGTTCCCTGCTCTTGACTTCCTTTTAAGACATGGCAGTGATGAGGAAATGGAACTTCCTACTACTTGTGACTTTTTGAAAAACGTTTTGATTGTTTTGTTTCTGTGTGTGTGTGTGTGTGTGTGTGTGTGTGTGTGTGTGTGTGTGTGTGTGTGTGTGTGTGTGTGTGTGTGTGTGTGTGTGTGTGTGTGTGTGTGTGTGTGTGCGCGCGCGCGCACGCGTTTTAGCTTGGTGTACAAAGAAGATGGGGAAGTTATTTAAAAATCTTAAAGGGACACTGTGTTAGATTTTTCGTTGTTTATTTCCAGAATTCACGCTGCCCATTCACTAATGTTTTTCATGAATACTTACCACCAGCATCAAATTTTAGGCTAGGTATTCATTATGACTGGAAAAATTGCACTTTTCATAGATGAAAAGGGGGCCCAGGTGAAAAACCCATATACTTTAAGTGTACTTTTTTACCGTACTAAGTACAAAGTGTACTATTTTCGGCGATTTAAAGTGCGCTTCATTGCACTATTAGTGCGCTGAAGCACTACTAAAGCATTACTTCAGCACAATTGCAGCACACTGAGGTTGCTAAATTGGCACCACTTTTGGACAACTTTAAGTGCACTGCAAGCATACTTTTGAAAGTATGCTCCAAACACACTTTTCATGCATTCGTATGGCATTAAGAGTGTGCTGGAGTACTCTTCTATGACATTTTATTGTTACTTGAAGTTCAATGAAAGTTTATTAACTTCATGCTTCTTTGGACTACATTGGAACACTTCAAGTCGGTAAAAAGTATATCATGTTAAGTATTGTAAATATATTAACAGGTATGCTTGAAATACGTTTACAGTACTCTCCCAAGTACATGAAATAACATAAATGCAATATTATAACTCATGCTGTTTCTCAGAGCTAATACATCAATCACATTCACAGGTCACGTCAGTGATTTGCCATCCACAGTCATTGCAGGTTCACAGATATTTCAGATATGCATTTCACTTAAACTCAGACTTTTTTCATCTTCCTACATTTAAACACCAATTTTGATCTACCTTCCACAAGATTGTCATTTACTTTTGTCTTAACTCACATCATGACAGAAGTGAGAGCCTATAGGAATATATACCAGAACATATACGTGACCGTCGCAATGACGGTGGGAACGTGGTCATTTTTTGTGTTCCACTTAAAATAAAATAAAAAAAACCTACAATAAACGCAGAATATAACAATGAGTAATATTTTCATGCTAACCAAAGATATTCCTTCGAGATAAATGGCTCTGTTTGAGAAATTTAGCTCCAAGGAGTGCAGTGTATGATGGGACATGCATGATGGTGCATGATGGGTAAATGCACTTTGTGTAAGCGCACTTTGAAGATATTTGGGTGAAGTACAATCATGATGCACTTAGATAAAGTATACTTGCAATATGTTAAAGCGATTTACTTTAAAGCGCACTATAGAAAATCACACTTCGAAGACATTTGGGTGAAGTATAATCATTGTGCACTTTAAAAAAGTGCAATTGCAATATGTTAGGCTATTAAAAAATACACTTTTAGTAAGTTCACTATTAGAACACTATTAGCATATTCCTCTGAATACACTTTAGCCAAACATCTTCCAAGTCCACTTTAAGTACACTTTAAATAAGCATATTGTAAACATACGTTTTCTTAGCACAAAAAGTATGAGTGTACTTTTAACATGCTAAGTACATTTCAGTCGTGCTTGTATTGTGCTAAATTGAACCACTTTTTCACCTGGGGGATCTTCTCCATGGTCCGCCATTTTGAATTTCCAAAAATAGCCAGCAAAATAGCTGCAAAAATGACTGTACTTGGACCATACTAGAAAATAGTTGTTTATTAAACTTTCATGTAAAGATCAAATTTGGCAATAGGCAGCCCAGTTTCAATGAGCAGCATAGTTGCAGTACCTTTTTTGACCATTTTCATGCACAGTGTCCCTTTATGGTATAAAACTTAAGATTTTGTGTAATAATTGGCTCCTATTCTTTTTTGTATGCTCTATGCGAACAGCAAGTTCATGTTCTCGACTCAAACTATGGGTCAGGCCCCTGAAGTTATTCCAAGTAGGCCTTGAAATGATTTTCATCTAAAAATCAAAATAATAGGTGTCTGTGTTGCTGTTGACTATTTATTTGAGTGTAATGTTGATGTATTGTTTATTAGGTCAGAGATGGGCCGCATACACTTGGGAAAATTTCAAGTGGGCCCCAAATTATAGCCTACACTGTGCACTTGCTCTCCCTGTTGAAAAAAACTCATACTGACACATCAGGGTTATGGATTGTTTTGGTCTAGACCCAGCTTATACTCCTAGCATCCTTTCTAGCTTTCTGACCACTCTGTACATGATACTACATACTCTAAAATAAGTTTTAAATAGTATGTAACTGCATCAAATTACAAAGGGCCCAGGACAAACTAAAACTTCCCATCCACAAGACTCTTCCCAAGGTTTCTCAAGTACAAGTACTAGTGAAGCAATTGCAACAGTGTCTGGTCTGGTAATTTCCCAATCTGTCACTAACATCATGGATTCCTCATTTCAGCTCGACAAAGAAAGCCTCAAAAACACACACATTGTGAAATACTCAGACACTACAAAATGTACTTTCTGAAGAAGTGGTAACTTAAGGCCGCATTTACTGCAATCACTGTTAAACACTTATCAGGCATTCAGCATGTATGAACTTGACCTACATATTCTCAAAAACAAGCTCGAGGAAATAACGCTCGGTCCCTTAAATGAGGTCTGATAAGGGAAAACACCTGACGCATCATTACAAGGCTGAAATATGGCAGACACAGTAGGTTTAAGGGCAACTGCACCATAAAATAGTCAGCCAAAATGAAATAAAAATAAATCTTTTCACAGATCATCCATCATGTGACACAGGGTTCCTCTATTTAGTTACCTATTGAGTTAACTATTTAGCCTGTAATTCCATCATTCATGCCCCACTGTTGGACACCTACAATAGATGAAATGATGGAAAATATAGCCCATTTGGACCCTTTTATAACTTCCCTTTTTCATATCCCCTTTTCGCACCTTTTGATTGGCTTGATGGTTGCAGGGTGATAGTATTTTGGGTTTATAACCACCACAAAGTTATGAAGGATCTATCGGCTAAGATGAACCATGCTGTGTTTCCATAACCACAAGTGAGGTGTCTGCTTTTTCCTAGTGTTTAAAACCAAGATGGTGGATCAGAGGTGAGTTTGTTTCTTTCATTCGGCTTGATCTTAGCTTTTACTCAAAGTTGTTTAGTCTATTTTAAGTTTTAAATTGAATTGTTTGGGAATATTATGCAGTTCACATGTAACCGTAATTGGTCAAACCCAAAACTACCCTTCGGATACATTTAACACATACCGTAAAAACATACACACGCATATCATTTTTTTGTATATTTATTCTATTTCAGAGCATTCTTGGGTTGGGTTACAATTATGATCATCACCAGTGCTGTTATGGGTTCAGAAGTCACTGAGGACAGAGAAACAAAGACATGTACTATAACGCTGAGAGAGCACATCATGGATTTCACCCACCACAACCTCACAAAGATCCCAGAAAAACTTCCGACTCAAACTAAGTCCTTGGACGTTTCTCACAACAACATCTCCAGAATAGACGAGGGTCAGCTACGCAACCTCACTCAACTGTGCTTCCTGAAAGCTACACACTGTAACCTGCAATTCATTTCTCCATCTGCATTCGCCAACAACAACCAACTGATGATCCTCAATGTTTCTCATAACCTGTTGAAAACCATACCAGACATTGGTATGCACACTTTAAAAATTCTTGATCTCTCCGGAAATCAGTATACCAGCTATGGTCTTCCACATAGTTTTGGAAAGCTCCGGAATCTGGATGTTTTTGCAGTTGGAAGTACAAGGGCTGTTTCTGTGAATCTTAAAGATTTTGCTCCCTTGAAAGGTGCATCTGTGCAGCATTTTATTTTTGGTGATGGTATTATGCTGCAAAAATATGATCCTGGATCTTTAGCTCTATTTAGGGTTTTGAAAGAATTGACTCTGAATATTTCATTTTGCCAGAATTTTGACATTTTTGATCAAATTCTCATGGACCTCAACCAGACCAAAACGCAGGAGTTGAGTTTGATGCACTTTGTTCCTGATGAATGTGACATAACGGCTGATCCTTTTCATATGCTAAAACATTATGATAGTATTCACACCTTATCAATAATAAAAACCTGGATGAATACCACACTCTTGCTCAAATTGCTTAAAAACATTTGGGACTCCCCAATCAAATATTTTAATTTGATTGATATTGTTTACAATGAGGACACCACTAGTTTTGATTTCCCAAGGCAAAACACAACATCTAAAGTACAATCAATTGTTATCGATGGAATTAGACACTATCAATACCTATATCCAAAGTTCAACATTTCTGTGGCCCAGCTCACACATTTGACATATATGAAGTTCTCAGGAACAGGCATGAACATCCTTCCCTGCAATTTAATATCAGCTATACCATCTTTACAGACACTGGACTTTTCAAATAATCTGTTAACGGACAGAGGATTTTGGTGGTGTCCTTCAACAAAAACTTTCCCTGCTCTTCGGCATCTGACTCTGAGTCACAACCGCTTCATGGACCTCGCTGTCATCTCAGAGCGATCCAGTCACATAAGACTCCTCGAGTCTCTGGACCTGAGCTTCAACTCCATCAGCCTGAGTGGCCCGTGCACCTGGTCCTCGAGCCTGACAGAGCTGAGCCTCAGCCACAACAACCTGGGCAACGATGTCTTCAACTATCTCTCACCACATTTCAGGAGACTCGACCTCTCAAAGACAGGGATAACCGCCTTAAGTCAGGAGGTCTTGTCAAAATTTCCCTGGTTGACGCACTTGATTTTGAGTTCCAACAGCATTCAAACCATTCCCCTGAACCTCAGAGCACCAGTGCTGCAGGTCCTTCACATTGACCAGAATGCAATTGCCTACATCAGTGAGGGAGTGTTGGATGGCCTGCCCAATCTGGAAACACTGGTGGCAGGGAAAAACCCATTTAGTTGTACGTGTGACTCTTACTGGTTTTTGACAGGTGTGAATAAGTCTCTGCTTCCAGACTGGCCCTTTGACTACACATGCAGTGCACCACCGGCCTTTGTCGATACCTCGTTAGTAAACTTTCAGCCTGGATATCTCTCCTGTCAGCCCTGGCTTCAAGCAGTGGTTTCATTGTCCGTGCTAACCGTAATCAGTGCTGTTTTTGGCATCACCTTTTATGTTTGTGATGGGGCGTGGTACACCAAGATGCTCTGGGTTTGGATCAGGGTGAAACGAAGAGCTCGTAAGGGAGAGGACAGGCTGCTGAGGAATTCTTTCAGGTACCACGCTTTCATCTCCTACAGCCAGCATGACTCAGCTTGGGTGGACACGCAGCTGGTACCAACACTGGAGGGAGCAGGCTTGTCACTGTGCATTCATGAACGCGACTTTGTACCAGGTCAATGGATCGTGGACAATATCATCAACTGTGTGGAGGACAGCTATAAGACCATATTTGTGCTCTCTCAGAACTTTGTTCAGAGTGACTGGTGCAACTATGAGCTGTTCTTTGCCCAACACAGGGCCATTTCTGTAGACCAAGACTCTGTTGTCTTTATTCTGCTAGAGCCTATCCCACCTGACTCCTTGCCCAGGAAGTTCTTGAAGCTGAGGACGCTTCTTAGGAAGCAGACATATTTGGAGTGGCCGAAGGACGACTGCAAGAAGCATCTGTTCTGGAAGAGTCTAAGATCCATGTTGCAATCCGGGGACACACTTATGAAAGATGTGGCTGCAGGTATAACAGAGTCGTGCTCCCTTTTGGCAAACCAACACTAAATGAATTTTACCAAGAATATCATTTTTAGATATTGGTTATACCTTATACCTTATATCTTTTTTTCTTTCCTTTTTCATATCATTGATACTATAGACTACTATTAGTTGATTGATTAGCATGAGTTATGTGCTGTATGTTATAGTTTGTGTGTAATATATTCTGTATGAGTATTCTATGCTGTGTGTGTGTGTGTGTGCGTGTGCGTGTGCGTGTGTGTGCGCGCGCGCTCTCTGGTTTGTCTGACTGTCTGTTTTGTGCTCTCTATATGACTCATTGTTATTGTACACTCAAAAAAATTAATTATTAAAATATTTCCCTTCTGTTACGTGTATGGAGTGTGTGCTTGAATGATGTGTATACGTACTGTATATCCTGCAACTGAAAAACATTTAAATTTAGAATCATTAATTATGTACTGTTTACCACATCTCTTTACTTTTCTAGGTAAATTCAACCTAAAATTATGGCTGCAAATTCAGCTTCTTGATGGTAGGCCTATGTCGCATGTTTTCCCTTAAACCAATTCTGTGCCATTTTTGGAAATGAACTTATTTTACACATCCCCTTGAGTTAAATGATTGAGTTTTATCTTTGACCCGTAGGATTCAATGTTAATCGCTAACTTGGAGGTAAAATTGGCACTGCCAGACTCAGAAAACGGCAGGAAATACAGGAGAAAGTTACAACTCAATTATTTAACTGAAGGAGAGGTGTAATATGAGCTTATGTCCAAATATGGTACAATATCACTTTAAGGATTAGGCCTATGTCACTTTGACCTTAGAGGCCAACTAGAGGTCGTTGAGTTCATCAACGTGAAATTTCCTTTTGTGGAAGTCAAATTGGGATTATGTATGTTGCAATGATGTGAATCAATATCTTTTTCATTTACTGGCATGTCATGGTTCAACACAATCCTGTTGCTAGCTGTGGCCAAATGGTGAAGGAGCTGGATTGTTCTTGGTTTATTAGGGGTTACCTATTCAAATCCAACCATGCATCACTGCTGTGCGTATATGCAACTTCACCTTATTCTGGGAATAGGGAGATGAAGAAAGTAACACAGGGACACTTGTAACTCCACCGTAAGATAATAAGATACAAGTTTTTTGCACTTTCAATGAAATTTTCAAGTTATTTGCAAGCATTCTCTTGGAGTTGGAAGGGAAAAAATCATTTCTGAGTTAAGAAAGTAAACATCTTTTGTCCTGCTTTTACCATTATGGCTGTTGTATGGATTATAAAACTCCAATTCTTCTAAATAATGGCTTCAATGTCTGAACACCCTGCGCTGAAAGTAGCAATGGATGACAGAGGTAGGGTCAGCTCTTATTTTACATACAAGCAAATAGGACCTACTGTAGACCTATATGCTAAATAAGTACAAATGTTGTGTTTTTATATTTTGTTTCAAATGTTGAATAAATATAAATGTGCTCTCCATTGTCTAGGAATGAATGAGATACATGAAAGTGAATCTATTTTAAAAACTTGAGTTCCATTGTTCTCTATGCTGTTACAGCCTGTTATGGAACATTCTGTATTTGACATGATCTCACAAATTGTGTGATATAATTGAGGACATTTAAATAGTTAGCATTTGTCGTAGACAAATGTGTGTGCCCTGCCAAAAAGTTTTAGAAGTGTAGCTTTTAAACAAGTGGCAATCATGGATGCTTTACAAATTGTGTTTTCATACTTTATCTCTCTTCTAATTAACTTCAAGTCAAATGGTGAAGGGTTGATATGTTTTAAGAGCTTAAATTACTAACCAAACATATTTCAATCACATTGAATAAAGAACAAGTAGCCTACACATAGCCTAATTGAATATGAATACAATTACTTTATTTCACTCAATTTGTTACCAATCAATGCATTTGTGTTCGACAATTAATCACATAATGAAAATCACACAATTATGGTAATCACATAACAATTGATCAATGGGAACAAATGGACTAAATAAGCTTTATTCAGTGAAAACTTTTTTTTGTCTTATGTGCAAGCAGAAGTGTCAAAAGTAAAAGTAAATTCATCCTATGTGTTCTGTTGCCATGGCGGCGCGCAGACGCGCAGCGGCTTAGTGCGTCTTTTCGGTGCTTTGTTTTTTGCTTAATATATGTTTTTTTGTTTAATTTATTGCTGTTTTAAATGTCGGGAATTACATTTAGTAGGCACCAGCTCATAAAAATCGGTTTACAAAGCGAGAGGGCAATTACAACCGCTTTTCTACAGTCTCACAATATCACCGAAGACTTCGCTAGAACCCCTGGGTCTCCATGGATTATCGCTGCTGGGAGACGGCGCAGGCAGCGTCGGGAAAGGAGACAGAAAAGAGGCTGCAGGGCTGGTGTGGTAGCGAGGTTACGGAGAGGGGCTAATAAACCTCCGCTCCCAAGCGTTTTTCTCGCAAATGTAAGATCACTCGGAAACAAGATGGATGAACTGAGATTGCTACTTGTCAATAACAACACCGTGGAGAAAAGCTGCATTCTACTCTTCACCGAAACCTGGCTTCAGCCGTCTACCCCAGACGCAGCTATCGAGATAGAGGGCTTCACAGCGCATCGGCAGGACAGGACAAGAGACTCCGGTAAAAACAAGGGAGGGGGCTTATGCGTGTATACAAATAACAACTGGTGTACAAACTCTGTGCCTGTAAGCAGATACTGCTCCCCAGACCTGGAATATGTGACTGTGAAGTGTAGACCCTTTTATTTACCTCGTGAGTTCTCCGTCATCATCATCACTGCTGTATATATTCCCCCTGATGCTAAAGCCAGCTCCGCCCTGGGACTATTATATGACGCAGTTAACGATCAACAGAGCCTTCATCCAGAGGCTGTCCACATTGTAGCAGGGGACTTTAACCATGTTGATTTAAAGACAGCACTGCCTAAATTCCATCAACATGTTAAATGCGCCACAAGGGGGAACAACATATTGGATAAGGTATATTCAAATGTCAAGTCAGGCTTCAGAGTGAAACCACTACCACACCTGGGCCAGTCAGACCACCTGTCGCTGCTTGTGTTACCAGCATACACCCCCTCAGGAGAAGCACTCCCATAACCACCAGAACAGTCATAACCTGGCCCGATACTGCCTCTGAACAGCTGCAGGAGTGTTTTGAGTCAACAAATTGGGAAGTCTTTGAACACCCAGACCTGGAACTGCATACCACAGCTGTCCTGGAATATATCAAATTCTGCACAGACAGTGTCACCGTGGAGAAGCAGATCAGGGTTTATCCAAACACCAAGCCATGGATGACCAGAGAGGTACAAAACCTCCTTCAGGAAAGGAACTCTGCCTTCAGGAGTGGTGATGAGGGGATGTACAGCGCGGCCAGGTCTAGCCTCAAGAGGGGAATCAGACAAGCCAAGGCTGCTTACAGGCAGAAAATAGAGGACTGTTTCCAGAGCCACAACTCCAGGCAGGTGTGGCAGGGCATTCAGCACATCACGAACCACAGACCCAGTACCAAGTCAACAGATTCCGTGGACACCTCATTGGCAGAGGAACTTAACATCTTTTTTGCCCGCTTTGAGGTACAGCCACCTGACACTGCCATCCATTACCCACCAGGATACAGCAGTCACTCTCTCGTGCTGGAGGAACAGCAGGTGAGGCGGGTGCTACGGGCAGTGGATCCACGGAAAGCAGCGGGCCCGGATGGTGTCTCTGGACGGGTCCTGAGAGACTGCGCGGCCCAGCTGGCTGGGGTCTTCACTACCATCTTCAACCAGTCCCTGAGCCAGGCTGCTGTCCCCCCCTGCCTGAAGTCCTCCACCATCATCCCGCTCCCCAAAAAGAACACCATCAGTGGACTGAATGACTACCGACCAGTGGCACTCACTCCCATCATTATGAAGTGTTTTGAAAAACTGGTTCAGGCTCACATCACCTCCTGTCTCTCACCTGGGTTTGACCCTCATCAGTTTGCCTACCAGGCCGGCAGGTCCACAGATGACGCCATCATAACAGCCCTTCATGCTGCTCTGTCCCATCTAGAGCAGCAGGGGAGCTATGCCAGGCTGCTCTTTGTGGATTTTAGCTCGGCTTTCAACACTATCCTCCCCAACAGACTGGTGACCAAGTTATTGGACCTGGGGCTGTCACACTCCATCTGTCGGTGGATACTGGACTTTCTGACAGGCCGCTCCCAGAGGGTAAGAGCTGGCTCCCACCTGTCCTCAGTCATAAACACCAGCACAGGCTCCCCCCAAGGTTGTGTGCTAAGCCCACTCCTGTACACCCTATACACTTACGACTGCACCCCCTCTCACTCCAGCAATAGTATCATCAAGTTTGCTGATGACACCACCATCGTAGGTCTCATCTCCAAGGGAGACGAAACTGCATACAGGGAAGAGGTGCAGCGTCTATCGGTCTGGTGTAAGGAGAACAACCTGTTCCTAAACATCTCAAAAACAAAGGAGTTGATAGTGGACTACAGGAGGACAAAGGCTAACATTCAACCGCTGGTCATCGATGGGGCCTGTGTGGAGAGGGTCTCTGATTTCCGCTTCCTGGGCGTGCATCTGAGGGACGACCTTACTTGGAACACCAACACCACTGCCACCATCAAGAAGGCACAACAGAGACTGTACTTCCTTAGGGTCTTACGGGCTAACCATCTACCCCAAAGTCTACTGGTGGCCTTCTACCGGAGCTCCATAGAGAGCATCCTAACATACTGTTTATGTGTGTGGTATTCCAGCTGCACAGCAGCGGACAGAAGAGCTCTTCAGAGAGTGGTCAGCACAGCTCAGAAGATCACCAGCTGTCCCCTGCCCTCTTTAGAGGAGTTGTTCTCCTGTCGCTGTCTAAAGAAAGCCAAGCAAATCATCAGAGACCCCTACCATACTGGACATAAACTGTTTGAGCTGCTGCCATCAGGCAGGCGTTACAGGGCTCTGGGTACAAAAACAAACAGGCTAAAAGACAGTTTTTATCCAAAAGCAATCTACACACTAAATTTTGCACAGCTGACTTTTTAAAATCTTAATTATTTTTATACAGTATATATATAGGTTCTTTGTTGATTTTTAAGCACCGTGAGCATCTGCACTTTACCAATTTCGTTGTACCTGTACAATGACAATAAAGATTCATTCATTCATTCATTCATTCATTCATTCATTCATTCATTCATTCAAATTCATTCATGATGTAAGTAAACACTAGCAGGGCTGGACTGGCCATCTGGCATAGCGGGCATTTCCCGGTGGGCCCCGCACCCTCGTGGGCCCCTATTTCAGAAATGTTTAAAAAAGTGTTTTTTTTTACATGTCTGAATATAGGAGCCCACGAGGGTGCCGGGCCCACCGGTGAGTCAGTTCTTGCGCACGCTAATTATGAGGGGCCCCTTTAAGCCAAAAGTGCCTGGAATCTATTTCTCCCCCAGTCCAGCCCTGAACACAAGCAAATAGTTAATAGCTGAGAGTAAGACAGTAAGTAAGTACACAGGTCTATGTTCACCCAGGTAAGTTACCTGTGTTGCAAGGAAACTGTGTTTCTGTTTTTTTTTTACTTTTACTTTTAATTTTACTTTTGACACCTCGTTCAAGCATATGCTCTCTGAAGCTTGAATCCATTCAGAGCACAGAAGAAAAACAGGTCATTTTAACCTCCATGCCTACCAACATTCATCATGTCCCGTGTGTGCTACTTGATTTGCAGCAGGCCGGCTGAGGTTTTTCATGTAGCCTATAAACTATTTTTTTTCCACACAAGTTGCAATAGACTTCAATTGGAATGGAGATTGATTCACTTGAGTTAATATTTTAAATCATTAATTATGAGGGAAATAACACATGAGAGACATACCACCATCATCTCAAGTTGAAGTGATACATACTGTACATGGGTCAAAGACGTTTTTTGGGGGGCGCAGGCGTCAGGTGGTGCAATGGCATCTCATGCATATAAATCATGTAATTGGTGGTTGACATACTGCAATGATTATGCTTCTTATATAGTCCACTAAAACAAACAAAAACATCCATACAATAGGCCTGGTGGCACTGGCTGTCGTTGCACCGCCCTGACGTGTGCTACTGCTGAAATGTCACTGATACTGTATAGCCTATGTACACAATATCCCCAAATAACAACATTAGTAAGGGCAATCAGAGATACTGATGTATGACTCAGTGTGCATTTGGCATCCCCTACAGACAACACACACAGACAAAGAAACACACATACAGGGTCAGCGCAGTCCGGCCCCCTCTAGAATGCGATGCATTTATTAGGTTAGGCTATTGGTATCAATCACATGAAAAAGCAAATGAAAAAAGAGCAATATTTTACAATGTGAAGTCATGTCAGTGTTGGTCTGCCAATAGGGCGCATGATTCTGTTATACCTGCAGCCACATCTTTCATAACTGAGTTCCCAGCTTGTAACATGGACCTTAGACTCTTCCAGAACAGATGCTTCTTGCAGTCGTTTTTTGGCCACTCCAGATACGTCTGCTTCCTAAGAAGCGTCCTCAGCTTCAAGAACCTCCTGGGCAAGGAGTCAGGTGGGATAGGCTCCAACAGAATAAAGACCACAGAATCTTGGTCGACAGAAATGGCCCTGTGTTGGGCAAAGAACAGCTCGTAGTTGCACCAATCACTCTGAACAAAGTTCTGAGAGAGCACAAATATGGTCTTATAGCTGTCCTCCACACAGTTGATGATATTGTCCACGATCCACTGACCTGGTACAAAGTCGCGTTCATGAATGCACAGAGACAAGCCTGCTCCCTCCAGTGTTGGTACCAGCTGCGTGTCCACCCAAGCTGAGTCATGCTGGCTGTAGGAGATGAAAGCGTGGTACCTGAAAGAATTCCTCAGCAGCCTGTCCTCTCCCTTACGAGCTCTTCTTTTCACCCTGATCCAAACCCAGAGCATCTTGGTGTACCACGCCCCATCACAAACATAAAAGGTGATGCCAAAAACAGCACTGATTATGGTTAGCACGGACAATGAAACCACAGCTTGAAGCCAGGGCTGACAGGAGAGATATCCAGGCTGAAAGTTTACTAACGAGGTATTGGCAAAGGCTGTTGGTGTGCTGCATGTGTAGTCAAAGGGCCAGTCTGGAAGCAGAGACTTATCCACACCTGTCAAAAACCAGTAAGAGTCACACGTACAACTAAATGGGTTTTTCCCTGCCACCAGTGTTTCCAGATTGGGCAGGCCATCCAACACTCCTTTACTGATGTAGGCAATTGCATTCTGGTCGATGTGAAGGACCTGCAACACTGGTGCTCTGAGGTTCAGGGGGATGGTTTGAATGCTGTTGGAGCTCAAAATCAGATGCATCAGATTGGGAAGTTGTGAGAGGACCTCCTGGCTTATGGCAGTTATTCCTGTCTTTGAGAGGTCAAGTCTCCTGAAATGTGGTGAGAGATAGTTGAAGACATTGTTGCCCAGGTTGTTGTGGCTGAGGCTCAGCTCTGTCAGGTTCGAGGACCAGGTGCACGGGCCACTCAGGCTGATGGAGTTGAAGCTCAGGTCCAGAGACTCCAGAAGGTTCATTTCTTTAGTTTGTTGAGATATGTAGTCCAGCATGCTGAAGCGGTTGTGACTGAGAGACAGATGCCGGAGAGCGGGGAAAGTTTGTTTTGTAGGACACCACCACCAAAATCCTCTGTCCGTTAAAAGGTTATTTGAAAAGTCCAGTGTCTGTAATGACGGTATACCTGAGCTTAAATTGCAGGGAAGGATATTCATGCCTGTTCCTGAGAACTTTATATATGTCAAATCTGTTAGTTGGTCCACACAAATTTTGAATTCAGGATATCGGTATTGATAGTGCCTAATTCCATCGATAACAATTGATTGTACTTTAGATGTTGTGCTTTGCCTTGGGAGTTTAAAACTGGTGTCCTCATTGTAAACAATATCAATGAAATTCAAATATTTGATTGGGGAGTCCCAAATGTTTTTAGCCAGTTTGACCAAGAATGTGCTATTTATCCAGGTTTTTATTATTGCTAGAGTGTGAATACTTTCACAATGCTTGAGCATATGAAAAGGATCAGCACTTATGTTACAGAAACGAGGAACAAATTGCATCAAGTTTAATTCCTGTGTTTTGGTCTGGTTAAGGTCCATGAGAATTTGATCAAAAACATCAAAACTCTGGCAAAATGAAATATTCAGAGTCACTTCTTTCAGAAGCTTAAACTGAGCTAAAGATCCGGGCTTGTACTGCTGCAGCAAGACACCACCTCCAAAAATAAAATGCTTTACAGATGCACCTTTTAAAGGAGCAAAATCTGTAAGATTCACAGAAACAGCCAATTTACTCCCAAGAGCAAGGACATCAAGATCCTGAAGTTTTCCAAAACTATGTGGAAGACCATAGTTGCTATATTGATTTCTGGAGAGATCAAGAATTGTTAATGTATGCATACCAACATCTGGTATGGTTTTCAACAGATTATGAGAAACATTGAGGATCATCAGTCGGTTGTTGTTTTCGAATGCAGATGGAGAAATGAATTGCAGGTTACAGTGTGTGGCTTTCAGGAAGCACAGTTGAGTGAGGTTGCGTAGCTGGCCCTTGTCTATTCTGGAGATGTTGTTATCAGACACGTCCAGGTACTCTGTTTGTGTCGGAAGGTGTTCTGGAATCTTTGTGAAGTTGTGGTGAGTGAAATCCACTACATGCTCTCGCAGTGTCATACATGTCTTCATCGCTCTGTCATTAATGTTTGAACCCATAGCAGTACTAGTGATGATTATAATCACGATGCAGAACAAACATATTCTGGAATAGAAGAAATAGACATATATTAGCCCAGTGTGTGTGTGTGTGTGTGTGTGTGTGTGTGTGTGTGTGTGTGTGTGTGTGTGTGAGAGAATGTGTATTTTAAATGTTTGCCAATAGCAATTTGTGGTTTTATTGCAGCTTCAAATAAACAAATTTCCCAACCATCACATACAAAATAACAAGATTTATTAAGGCAAACATGAAGAGTAAACAGGTTTGATGACGTTCATTAAATGCCCAGTGTACTTAATTAGTTGTCCAGAATTTATGGTGCCCATTCACACATTCCATCTTTCAGGTATTTGAAACAGCATCATCAATTTAAGTGTGGCTTGTGAAATGTAGCCTACATGTGTCATATATTAGTAGGTGGAACGACCTCTCCATGTAGGCTACAGTAAAGTCTCCATTTTTTTTAAATTACCGTACTGGTACATCTTTGGCTGTCAAATCTACACTGCTCAGATCAGTAAATATTAGTGGTGTGCATTGACACTGCCCTCATGATTCGATTCGATTACGATTCGAGAGGTAGTGATTCGATTCAATTCTACAATGCATTGCAATGCATTACATTTCTACTGCATTTCTACTACTGAAAGCAAAGCAAATGTTTCATCAGTCATGATGAGGCAATACAAGTAGTCAGATACTGAGCAACATTCTATTGGCTGTTCTCAGTATCAGTCTTGCCGTTTTCAATGGTTTGAAGTGCTTTTATTTAATTTAACATTCATTTGCTGCCAAAATATCCACGGAAGTAATTGAAACTTAAAAAAAATTGCCGCATTGATTATGGAACTTGCTGCATTGATTTGAATTGTCCATGCCCCGCATTGCATTGCATCGCCGAATCGGTTATTGTTTACACCACTAGTAAATATGTCTTGATACGTAGGTTTCAGTACATATTCATGAAAAAAGATATAGCATTTTTGAATTGCCAGGATGAAGAAAACAATCTAAAACTACATGCTGGACCAATAAGATTGTTAAATGAAATAGGCCTATACCAGTAAGAAGATTATACTATGAAATGAAAAAAAACTTGCCTTTGAGCCGCCATCTTCTTTAAAATACTTATTTCAGCACTCAGGAAAAACATGTGCATTACTTTTGGTCATGGCAATGCAATAGGTCTCATCTTAGCAGCCTTTCTTTTTATTTGACAATAATAAAGCCAAAATACCACCCACATTGTTCAAGCCAGTTAAATGATCCGGGAAGTGAAAAAAGGGAAGTGAAAAGTCTCCCAAAAAAGGGTCACATGAAAAATGTTCCTTTTTATGAACAGTATGGTATTATATCACATTATAATATAATTATATAGGAATAGTATAATATGATAACAATACTATAATAATAATAATATGTATAATATCATATACTGTCTCCCTGCAGTCTGTATGTCCATTAATGGCTCTGATGGTTTCTTCAAATCAAAAAAGAGAACTTACAGATAGATGAGATGGGTATTATGAAGAGGAACTGTAAGTGTCTGCTATAACAATTGACAATTGTCTTTTCCAACCGTACACACGCACGCACGCACGCACGCACGCACGCACACACACACACACACACACACACACACACACACACACACACACACACACACACACACACACACACACACTTCTGTTGTGTTTTTTTGAACACCACTGGAGTAAGCTGCTTCACTGAACATTGGACACTTGATGAATAACTATCAACAATCAGTAGCTTACAATATGCCAATGAACAAAACAGACCAACCATCAGAAAATATATTTTATTTCCAATTTGTAACTGATTTTTCAATTCCTTGTAAAAATCAAACAGTTCATTGTCTATAAGTTCATCAAAAATAGGCTACTTTGTATTCTTTATATAAAATTGTTAAATTATTTTTTTCTACAAGAAGTAGTGCTTGAGACGTTCATCACATTTTACATTATAGGCCTACTGCAACTTACAATAGCCTAGTCATTAAAAAAAAAAAAAATAAATAAAAAAAATTAAAATCAGGGCCTTGAGCAAAGCTGTCAGGGAACTCTTACGGTCTGGAAGAATCTCCCTAGAAGAAAATCAGAAAATCATTTAGGTGGCATGATCCATCATTGCGGTGTAGTTGCACTACACATCCTGCACCATGGAAGCAGTGAGCGAACAAACTCACATTTTCATGAAAATAAGGCTAATGGAGATCATGCAACTTTTCACAAATGCTGTTCAGCCTGTGCAGGTAATTACAGTAGGCCTACATTTACATTTTAAAACATGTGCTTTTTTTTAAGTAGTTTACTTCCAGAATATATGCTGCATTTACAAATATTATCTTTTTCATGAATATTTCCTAACACCATCCAATTGTTGTTGTATTAGAAAAGAAAATTACACTTTTCAAAAAAATAAACAATAGGTAGCTCTTCTCTGTGTCCGCCATAATAAACATCTATAGCTACAAAACTTACTGTACTTTGGTCAAACAAGTAAATATTAGTTTATTACTAAATATTATTACTAAATACGGAATATTATTTTTTAACCCACAAGCTATAAAGGCACTGAGCTGAGGTCAGGTGGCTTCCCAGTCAGTGTGTGCTAGTCTGGCAATTTTATGTTTTTGTTGTTGTTGTTGTTTGTTTGTCTGTTTTTAACTCTGCTTGTATGCCGATCTGTGTCACATATCTAGTGTCACCAAGTGTATTGCAAATAGAATTACCAAAGATTCTCTATTCTGCATTTAAACCATCTCTGGAATTACCACATGGGGACAAATAAAGTTCTAACTAACTATTCATGAACTGATCAATTGAGTAGCAGTTGCAATGGGCAGCATCATTGCAATGCCTACTCTGGCCACAGCCCTATTCTACCTTTAAAAAAAAGAATACATTTTAGTAACCACAATGATAAGATTTTTAATTTAACTCATTGTGTATTGGAGACACATATACGCTGCTTTCAGGTTCTTGAGATTTGAGCTGTTTTATTAAACATGTGGGTAAGTTAGGGCTAAATGAACACATTCTAAGGCAAAATGAGGGTCCTAACTTTAAAATTTAACTCATTTCATGTTTGTATGTGCTTCGGAGGAGATATTTAGGATTTAATAGGCAGAGAGCACCCTTTCCCAAAAAGGGCATAGGACAAAATGGGTTAAACATTGATCCAAGAGTCTACAGCAGAGGACTCTTTTGATAGGTGGCTCCATACCTGGTTGATGTGACAGGCCCTTCAGTTGACACGTCCTGCGTAAAGGGTGACATGTGTAGAGACCTAGACAGCCAGAGCAGTCCACAGGAGTACCACACGGACGCCTCTGGATGTCATCACAGCCATGCTACATCAGACCATAGAAATACAGATACAATTTCCATTGTATTTCCATTAAATTTAAAATAATGCCGGTATGTGAAATCACAGATGTAGAGTGCACGTCAATAATGAGTACACTCCTTTTGAAAAGTAACATTTTCAACAATGTTTCAATAAACGCACAGTATTTTCTAAATGGGTAGAGTTCAATACAACATGTGTCAAGCTTACCATAGGAAAGTAGGCCCAAGTAAAACTTAAATGAAATATTTCCGTTTTTGTGAAATCATTCATTAATCATTGTCGATATCCACTGCATGTCCGATGACATGAAATTGTGTGATACAGAGCTATACGCTATATCAAATGAAAATAATGAAAGAAATTGGCAGAATGTAAAAAATGCATTTTTTTTTGCTCACCGTATCAGAGTTAAACTGACCACTGGCCTGACCCTCTCTGTCTGCCATCGTTCCAAAGCCCCCAAACTGGCCGTGGCGGAGTCCGAGTCTGTCAAAACTTTCTGTCTGACGTGAGCGCACTCTCCCGGTGTGCTGGGTGAGGGACGCCCGAGGAGGCTGCATGTGTCGACCCTTCCATGACAAGTAGCGTCCTCCTCCTCCTCCTCTTCCATCTGGCCAACGCATCAAGGTAGCTCTGGCCCTGTTGTTGCTGCCCCTCCTGCCTGCCATGCTGGCCCCAGTGCAACAGAGCACATGGGACAGGAGGAGCAGGAGCAGGACCACATAGCAGACCTTCACCATCGTATAATGTCTCCCCAGCTTGGGATCAATAAACATTTTCTGTCTGTCTGTCCGATTGTCTTTCTGTCTGTCTGTCTGTCTGTCTGTCTGTCTGTCTGTCTGTCTGTCTGTCTGTCTGTCTGCCTCTGTCTAACTTTAACTCTCTCTTAGCTTACTTCTAAAGAAGGGATCAACATGGATGGACCAGGCAAGTGTTGATTTCTGATCATTGCTCTTTATATATGTAACTCTGTACCCTCCTTGTGGAACATATTGCTAAAGGAAACATCTCGGGGTGGGGGGGATGTGTGTCGGAGATTGGTAGTACCAGTACCGCTTTATCAAGTCACATAACATCAATAAAAGAGCTGAAAGAGAGGTGACAAAGGTATGAAATCCCTCCTCAAACATTAACCATGTGTGTGCACAAATGGCTAAGAAGGTCGTGGGATGCTTTAACACACACTGATAGAAGGAGGGGACATTGGGCTTTCTCTTCAATAATCTTCAGGTACACAAAGGGTAGGCCTACTGGAACTTTCCATGGCGTAACAAAAGACCTTCCCACAACGACTAGATTCTTCTTGTATCTCAGAACAGTGATGATGATGATGTGTTTGGTATCCAAGCACGAGACTTAACCATTTAATCCCCATGTGCTGCACTGAATACCGTCTGTATATAAAAGGAAATTGAGAAAGTGATAGGTCACTTCCATGGCTTTATTGGCCATATGGCATACATGACATTTGTGGACTTCTTTGTGAACTTCTGACCCTATCCTCAGTGTTTATCAGTCCTCATGCCACAGTGGGCCTGTCCAAAACGGTCAAATATACCTAAATAAAGCATTTTGGATGTTACAGTCAAAATAGCTTGTAGTTGATCATACAATGTTGTCAGGTGTAACGGAGGCTAACTAGCACAGAGTTGGCGTGGAACGTTGGTAAACCTCCCTCCAATAGCCTCATACAGTCTCGTGCCGTTGGGCCGAGAGACTGGTCTCTTGGCCCAGCGGTATCGTACTGTGTCTCCCATTGCCGAACCGTTGTAGTTGACGAGGTCGCACGTTCGATCCCCGAGGGGGGTGAACAGGTGTAAGATGACCTCCGTCACAGTGGTGCCGTGACCCGGATGGGAGTGAGGTTTAAGGGGGAGAGTGTAACGGAGGCTAACTAGGACAGAGTTGGCGTGGAACGTTGGTAAACCTCCCTCCGATAGCCTCATACAGTCTCGTGCCGTTGGGCCGAGAGACTAGTCTCTTGGCCCAGCGGTATCGTACTGTGTCTCCCATTGCCGAACCGTTGTAGTTGACGAGGTCGCACGTTCGATCCCCGAGGGGGGTGAACAGGTGCAAGATGACCTCCGTCACAGTGGTGCCGCTGACCCGGGATGGGAGTGAGGTTTAAGGGGGAGAGTGTAACGGAGGCTAACTAGCACAGAGTTGGCGTGGAACGTTGGTAAACCTCCCTCCGATAGCCTCATACAGTCTCGTGCCGTTGGGCCGAGAGACTAGTCTCTTGGCCCAGCGGTATCGTACTGTGTCTCCCATTGCCGAACCGTTGTAGTTGACGAGGTCGCACGTTCGATCCCCGAGGGGGGTGAACAGGTGCAAGATGACCTTCCTCACACAGGCATTGTTCATTGTTTCTCTCAATGCCTGGTGAACGGATCGTTGCTAAAATTGCCAGTCCCGTTTTCCCGGCACAGTCCAGCCCTTGTCACTTCTCAGCTCCGGCAGACAATTAGATGCGTTATAATTAACCCATTGGTGCTGGATGCTGCGTATATGCAACCTAAAGTTGCACTGGTGCATCATTCAGGCTCATGAGATTTGAGATTTTATTAAAAATGTGGGTATGTTAGAGCTAAATGAACACAATCTAATGCAGGATGAGGTCTTAGCTTTTTTATAGGCTGAGAGCACCTTTTCCCAAAAAGGACTTCGGCATTTAGCAGGCGTTTTTTGCAGTTGCCTTAGGCATCAATTCAGATGCTGTCCATTGTCTTATCGCAAAAGATGACTAGAAATCCTCCTACATTATGATACACTTTTTCATACTTATTCTGGTTGTCTTGGTCTATGTCCACAGCAAAAGATTTCATTTACCAAAATAAAAGTTTATAAAGGTTGAAGCAGGCTTCACCCAACAAGTTTTTCTTCTTTTAAGAGTGCTGACCAAAATATTGTAAAACTGAAGCACACTGAGGAAGGCAGAGCGCTGGAAGGCGTCTATGTAATAATAAAGAAACATATGCGTGGTGCGACCTTTTCTCATTTACCAACATAAAGAAATGAAAAGTTGAATCAACAAACAGGTGGATGAAAATTCTTCTTGTTAATTCTCCTGAAGATCCACATCATGAAGTTCAATAACATGAATGACAATGGAATCTAAGAAAATCCCACATGAATTTATGGCCACTGTTCCATGACTCATTTACACACGCACACATGCACGCACGCACGCACGCACGCATGCATGCACGCGCACACACACACACACACACACACACACACACACACACACACACACACACACACACACACACACACACACACACACACACACACACACATGGAAACCTTCCAGTTTCCAAAGACACCTGAATCCCTCTATTCACAGCTCTGTTCTTCAAAGCTGGTGGTTATCCCATGGCTTATTCACCAAGGAGAGAAATCCCACAAAAAAGTCACAGCCTTGCTTCTCAGTTACAATTTCAAACAACATTATAGGCTACACGTGTTTTTTCTTTATTATTATTGTTATTGTTTTTCTGGCGGTTGGTGACCATTGTCTCCATAAGGTCTCTAAGCGTGTGGGTTGCTGCTGTGGTGGTCAGTAGGCCTGTTGGCCTGTCACAACCAGGCAAGCAAACTAGCCAATTGTCTAAGGTCCCCAGATGAAATAAAAGGAGATCCCCTGGTAATGACTGGTTATGTACTACTTGTATTTAAATGACAGCAAGGCACCCTCCTAAATTCAGTGACTGAAAATGTTACTGGTGCTGCTGTCGGAATGGTGGCCTCTTGAAGACGAGACTGCGTGGGGTGGGGTTGGGGTTTGGCAAGTCCCTCTTTGCCCAGGGCCCCTAATACGGCCCTGACTTCACCAAACGCGGTGACTGAAGTGGTCAACACAACACTCAGTAACCAGGAAGAGACTGAGTGAGAGAGTGGTGACAGAATGAACAATGAGGGCCTCTGTGCCTATAGTACGTGCTTATTCCCCCTGATCCTAACCAGTCAACAGTAATTCCAATGTTCGCCACTCTGAGGCAATGTATGTGTCTACACCCCCTGATCGTTAGCCTGGGCGAAAGCAACTGTTGACTCCGTCAAACAGTCTGGCAAAAGCCAAGAGGAACCCGTCTTCGTGGAGGGTGGGAGATGGTCTTATATTACTCTGTCATTTAAATTCATTGGAGTTCCGAATTCAAATTAAAACCCATATTGTGCTTTATTAGCATGACTGTTACGATATGGCTTCGCAAAAGCAAACAAATAACAAAATGAAAGTGTGAATATAGTTACCTTAACCAATCAGTAACAGACTTCGCGGGTGAGTTCTGCGTCACCACTCTCAACTGTTTGCTGATTGGCTAAACACTGTGAGAACCGAGCTCGAGGCTTTTGCCAGACGATGTGCTGAGCCAAAATCTTTGGGTGGAGTACATAGGATGGCGTTGCCAGGCTACCTGATCATAGCCTGTTATTGCAGGTGGGCCCGTCGATGGGCATGTTCACTCTTTGCTGACTCTTTGCTGACACTTACCTACATCATGACAACATTGCTATGACAATGCAAGGAGTCTTGGTAACCGATTTAGACTTCTTGGTCATTAACATTTTGGTGACTATAAGGTTATAACAGAGGCTCTGCATTAAGGGGCTAACCACTCAACAGTAATTCCAGTGTTCCCACTCTGAGGCATTGTCTATAAGGGTCATTTCACGTGAAATCAGACGCTTTGGGACCCGACCGATCCGGATTTCAATCATACTTGGTGTGCCTTTTTAGTAGCAAGGTAGCACCCCAGAACTGCATTGGTTTGAATCTGACACTAATATTAAGGGAGAAACAGACTAGGAAAGGTTCACATTTTAGGGTAGGACACTATACATTCAGCCTTGAATATATCAGTCAGTGTTAGTCACAAAAAGATGCCTGTGGTATTGTTTGAAAGCTCTTTTCTGGCTCTACATATTACACAATCAGCTTGGAATACAACAACTCTCAGAATATGAATTATGATAAATTGAAAAATTAAAAATTGAATATCTAAAAAAACTATATTTTAAAATGGCCAGTTCCTTGTCCAAACGTAGCCGGGACGTACTTATACATTATCTACAAAAGACACAGCTGCTGCTTCAAATGCACTGGTAGAGTACAAAATGAGATTAGATTGATTATCTCTTTAAAGTATGGTAAAGGGAAGATGACACAGGTACACAGAGAAGGAATGTTCAAACATTCACATATCATCATTTGGTGTGTATAAATGGACATCTGCCTTAGTTTCTGAAACCTGGGACCATGGAAACTGACCATTTTTGTTTTGTTTTTGTTTTGTCATGTGATGCTACTATGGTATTACCATATTATTAGTAAGTGGTCTGTATGATGCCATATTTGTGAGTCAAATTCTGTCTGAAATGAATAAAGAACCGAACACCAGCATTTGAGGTGTTGCTAATGACATTGCCGGCTACGTTTGGACAAGGAACTGGCCATTTTAAAATATAGTTTTTTTAGATATTCAATTTTTAATTTTTCAATTTATCATAATTCATATTCTGAGAGTTGTTGTATTCCAAGCTGATTGTGTAATATGTAGAGCCAGAAAAGAGCTTTCAAATAACACCACAGGCATCTTTTTGTGACTAACACTGACTGATATATTCAAGGCTGAATGTATAGTGTCCTACCCTAAAATGTGAACCTTTCCTAGTCTGTTTCTCCCTTAATATTAGTGTCAGATTCAAACCAATGCAGTTCTGGGGTGCTACCTTGCTACTAAAAAGGCACACCAAGTATGATTGAAATCCGGGTCGGTCGGGTCCCAAAGTGTCTGATTTCACGTGAAATGACCCATAAGTTAGCCTATAAGATATAAGATAGCCTATAAGGTGAAGGCCTAAAAAATCTTACAGTTATATAGCGACATCATAGGCTAAAATCATAGCCTATGATGTCGCTATATAACTGTAAGATTTATTAGTTAATCTGCTATCCAGAGAAGAAAAAAAGAATCTGCACTCTTGAAATCCATTTACTGTAGGCCTTTTTTGTGAGTCCTCCATGTTACAAAGTCAAACGCCATCAATATGTCATGCTAATTTTGTACTATAAATTAAACTTAAAAAAATAATGTGTGTGGACTTTTTTTTTTTTTTATCTCACTGAATCCCTTTCACTGCATGATTTGTGGTCAGTGCAGGACAGTAAAGTAATTTGGGGAACTTCCTATTGTAGCACAATGTGTGGAAGTTCCCTTAATTTTGGAAATGTAATTGCAACTAGACTGCATTTCCGCAGTGACAATGCTATTATGCTTGCGGCTTATGCGCGCGCACACACACACACACAAACACACACACACACAGACCTTTCATACTGCGGCTTGCAGTCTATGGCGATTTCCATAGGACTTCCATAGAATAATAATAATAATAATAATAATAATAATAATAACAATAATAATAATAATAATAATAATAATAATAAACTACGAGAGAACAATTAGTATGCTTGCTAGGAGGCCTCTGCTTGCTCTCAAGCATACTAAATTACTCAGGTCTTTAATTTGCATCAGAAAGTGTTTGTTTCTCTTCTTTAGGATTTAAAAAAACAAAAAACAAGACAGGCCTACAGTTTGTTCGTTTTTTGTTTGTTTGTTTGTTTTTACTGGTTGTGATGGCTGAACAAAGTGCCGTTGATCAGACTCCACCAAAATGTAAGCTTTCTGTTTCTTATTTTAGAGCAGGCATTTCACCTCAGGAATTTGTTTAAATCACTGACATAGGGCCTCGGACTGTTGTCAGTGATTTAAATCAAAAGATTGTGTGCTCTTTACTTTGCTGTTGTTGTAGTAGTTGTTGTTGTTGTTTTGAAATTCATGATTTTTATTTTTTTATTTTTTATTATTTTTATTATTAGGCCTACTTTTATATTGTGTGTGTGTGTGTGTGTGTGTGTGTGGGGGGGGGGGGGTGCAGAGGATATGCCATATGAGTGATTTGTTTATTGTTTTTATGTGTATTTTTCTTTTGTTTTTTGATTCCTTTACTTTATTATTCTATTGCATTTTATTTTATTTTAATATCAGGGACTAGCCTACAGATGCAAACTAGCCTAAGGCTAAATCTGGTACAGTGCATGCAAAAACATTTATGTTTTAATTGTACATGGTCCCAATAAACTGAATTGAAAATTGAATAACAATGTAGAGCCTACCTGTCATTGATCTATCCAGACTTTACATAGGCCTAGATATCAAAATATTAATCAAGAACTTTTGAGAGCCCACATGCTCAGTACGCGTTGATAAAAACCAAACAAGGCATTTTCCCACAATAACTTGGAGTCCATGACGCCAAGCAGGTTTTGACAGCTTATCCCTCTCAACCAGTAGCGGTGGGTGGAAATTTTGATTAGGGAAGCACAACACAGAATAGCGCAGGTGACGTCAGCATAATAAGAGCAGAGACAGATTAGAAAAAAAAAAAAAAATAAATAAAAATCTCTGATAAGAGGTGTCGATACTAGGCATGGATTTCAGTTCTTGCCTATGTAACGGAGGCTAACTAGCACAGAGTTGGCGTGGAACGTTGGTAAATCTCCCTCCGATAGCTTCATACAGTCTCGTGCCGTTGGGCCGAGAGAGTCTCTTGGCCCAGCGGTATCGTACTGTGTCTCCCATTGCCGGACCGTTGTAGTTGACGAGATTGCACGTTCGATCCCCGAGGGGGGTGAACAGGCGCAAGATGAGCTCCGTCACAGTGGTGCCGTGACCCGGATGGGAGTGAGGTTTAAGGGGGAGAATGTAACGGAGGCTAACTAGCACAGAGTTGGCATGGAACGTTGGTAAACCTCCCTCCGATAGCTTCATACAGTCTCGTGCCGTTGGGCCGAGAGACTAGTCTCTTGGCCCAGCGGTATCGTACTGTGTCTCCCATTGCCGGACCGTTGTAGTTGACGAGATCGCACGTTCGATCCCTGAGTGGGGTGAACAGGTGCAAGATGAGCTCCGTCACACCTAGCTCTATTTAATAGGCCATGATGAGGTTTGCAGCAAGTGAAACGTGTAAGTAAAAGGGACACAAGCTTAATCCACAAAAAAATCCCAAACTGTTTTGAGATGTGCACGATACAAGGGGTCACTATAGAAGGGACAGGTTGCATAAATAAAACCTCGGATATGCTCCCAGACATCGGCTACCAACCATTCCAGTCGTAGTCCATCACCACAAAACCGGAGACCTTTTGTAGCCTAGACAAGCGTCACAAAATAGTAAGAGTTTCCACATAGTCCAGATCCCCATCAGCCCAGCCCTCTGCACGAAAGAAGAGAATAATAACTTAAACAACAACAAATGCGCTGTCTTTCTTTACCCTGCTTGTTGTCACACGCGCCCTACTGTTATTTGTGATGACAGCCAGGAAATATTGCGCAATACTGAGGAAACCATCAACTCAACAGAAATGTGTTCTGTGACATCACACTCCACAGTCACAAGAGCACAGCCTTGTCTAGACAGATGGCAGTCTTTCTGCGAGGTATCCTAGCAACCCTCGCTCTCAGTCAATGAAATGCTGCTCAACTTGATGACACTTCAGAGAGTGGGTCAAAAATAGCTCGAGGAGCTCTATTGTACCTCCCTACAGGGAGCTACAGCTTGTAATGTAGAACAGAACTTCAATTTTGCACCATAAACTACACGTTCTGTTGACATAGGCCTGCAGGCCTACTCATGCAATGTTTTTCCCCACAAGTCAT
Source organism: Engraulis encrasicolus (assembly GCF_034702125.1). Taxonomy (NCBI): domain Eukaryota; kingdom Metazoa; phylum Chordata; class Actinopteri; order Clupeiformes; family Engraulidae; genus Engraulis; species Engraulis encrasicolus. The sequence goes on from NC_085871.1 coordinate 4,720,513, forward strand.
TGGAGTTTCCGGTCCTAACCATTTCACTGTCTCTGGTGTCAAATGTAATTCGCCTACAATGTCTTCAGGGTCAAGGTTATTACACAAAAGAGAGGAAATTACAAGATCCAACAAAAGAGGAACAAGAGACTCTTTCCAGTGTTGGAAGGCATAGGCTATGATGCAAAAGAGAACTGTGATGGTAGTCCGATCCACACTCAAAGACAGGGCAACTACCCTGAAGCTTTGTTTGGATCACCAATGTCATGTGAATTACAGTATTTGCCTACTGCTTGAACACTATAGGCTGATGCTCAGACCAAAACAGCATATTGTTAAGTTGTTGGTAACATAACTGAAACACAGCTGTCGGTACCTTAAACTAAAGTTATACTTAACACTGTAGTAGCAATTCAGCAACACACATTTTGCTTTATGCTACACACTTGCTCATGGTCACTGCACACTTTCCCCTTCATAAGACACTCCATTCAAAAATGAACACTCATCATATCATTGGGAAAACACATATGTTCAAAACATAAAACACACAGGAGGATTGACTAAACATTGGCACACACCTGAAAATACTTACCTTTAAAATTGAACACCAATTAGTCAGCCTTAAAAAGGCCCCAGGTAAAGCCTTTTTGTGTAGGCCCTACTTTGTAAACATGGATGCAGGGAGAGCTCGTGGCAGAGTTAGAGTTAGAGGAGGAGGAGGAGGACGAGAACGAGGACGAGGACGAGGACGAGGACGAGGACGAGGAAGAGGACAATTGAGAGGAGGACATAGAGTGAGAGGTCAGCTACGCAATGTTATAACTGATGATATTAGGGCAACATTGGTGGACCATGTGGTTAACCATGGTTTGACAATGAGAGAGGCTGGGCTGAGAGTACACCCGAACCTCAGCCGGTTCACAGTGGCCTCTGTCATCCGGACATTCCGACTGGAAAACAGGTATGTGTTTGATTCTCCTCTGACGTAAAAAACATCTACAGTGATGAATTGTGTAGTATTATACTGTATTACCACACAGCCATATCACATACTTACTGTAAGCTAAAGTGCTGCACTGTGACTGATTGATCCTTTTGAACAAAGGTGGTCTTTTTGTAATATGTACAGTACAGTATAGGACAGGACAGGACAGTAAGGTAGAGTACAGTACAGTACAGTAGAGTACACTATAGTAATGTACAGTACAGTGTAGTACTGTGTTACAATAATGTAAAAGAACTGTAAAAAACAATAATCTATATGTAACACTTGTCTGCATATTTCTGTAGAATGACCAGAAGACCAAATAGAGGAGGGCGCCAACGGCTCTCTGGGTCCTCAACAGGAGATTGAAGTAGTCAATATTGTGAGGGCCAACAATGCCATCCGTCTCCACCAGATAAGAGACGAGATTCTAGCTGACCAAGGAACGTTTCACAATGTAAATCAAGTCAGTGTTTCTACAATCCAACGCATCTTGGTGAAGCACAATGTTTCAATGAAACAGTTATACCGAGTCCCATTCGAAAGGAATGAGGACCGGGTGAAGGAACTTCGCCATGCATACAGTATGTACAGGTAAATATTGTTAGCCCTTACATTTCCAGTATACTGTGATAAAGAATGTCCCCTGACAGTTGAATTTAGATCTGTGCAGTGCCTTATAGGTACATTCATAAAGCTGTGGACAGTTAGGTGGAGTGGAATGGTTCTATTGTGTAGATGTGTGCTTTGAGTAATGCCATTCATAATGTTACACTACTATTTACAGTACTGTATCTTTTCTCATAGAGAATCATGGACATGGATGGGGCCGACCAAATGCATGAATTCATTTTCATTGATGAGGCCGGATTCAACTTAACGAAGATGAGACGTCGGGGGCGCAATATAATTGGGCAAAGGGCAATTGTGCATGGCCCTGGGCAGCGTGGTGGAAACATCACACTATGAACTGCCATAAGTTTCAGGGGGTTGCTTCATCACCATTCCAAAATAGGTGCATATAACACCCAACACATCATTGCCTTTTTAGATGCGCTTCATTTCACAGTTGTGCAGGACAGACCAGACCAGCCCAGGTTTGTTGTGATCTGGGACAACGTAAGTTTCCACCGGGCTGCTCTGGTCCGTGACTGGTTCAACAACCACAATCATTTCAATGTCATGTACTTGCCCCCTTACTCGCCATTTCTTAATCCAATAGAGGAGTTTTTCTCCGCCTGGAGATGGCGCGTGTATGACCGTCAGCCACACGCCCGTCAGCCTCTTCTGCAGGCAATGGAACAGGCCTGCGGTGACATTGATGTACAATCAATTCAGGCATGGATAAGGCACTCCAGAGCCTATTTCCCCCGATGCTTGGCAAGGGAGGATATTGCCTGCGATGTAGATGAGGTTATGTGGCCAGACCCAAACAGAAGGCAGAATCCCTAACTATTTTGTAATGCTTCTGTAATGTAGGCCTGCTATGGTTTTGTTTTTGGAGTGATTTTTTGTTGTAAAGTAGGCCTGCACTTGTTGTATTTCGTCATGATTTTTATTTTGTTTTAGTTTTTTTACAGACTTGTGGAGTCTACGTATTTCAGGTTTTTTTGTTATGTGCCTATTTGCTTCGTGGAATTGAATAAAACACTGAACCTGGAAGAGTGTATTGTCTTGTGTAAAGTAGACTGGTGTTTTACAGCTGAGCTGAAATGTGTTGTCATTTGGTGCTAGTGTGTGTGCTTTGTAACCAGAGTTACATTTTAGCAGAAGATTGTAATGTTTTTATTGTAAAGTTTAGGTTTTGGTAGAAGAGATTCATATTGGCATATATGTGTAGGGTTTATCTCCAAGTGTTGAGAGTAATTGGCTTGTGTGTAGAGTTTTGACTCTATGAGCCAAATTTAGCAAATTGTGTGCAAGCAGTAGGCAAATACTGTAAGATGATTTTCTGAAAATAGGCCCCTATGTTTTTTTCTTGCCAAAAGAGAAAGAACCAAACGCTTACCAAAATCCTGAAAGGTGTCACAGTGAATGCTGCATAATGCTGAGAGTTTGATGTCACAGGTGCACTTTCTGTTACTATGCCAAATTCATTATCTCATCAGATACAATTGGTGCCATTCTGACGATAGAGAATAATTGGGCGCGCGTGCCCTCTGGCGGTTACCTCACGAGAAGGTCGGGGCCGACCAAGCCTCGGGTTTTCCGGAAACAAGCGAAACAGCGCGGAAGATCCGGGTGCTCGCCTTGCCTTCAACATAAACAGCAATGGCGGAGGCAGCGGCAGCATCGACAGCAGCCCCAGCAATATCGGGAAGCTGGACTAAACACGTAACCTGCAGGTGAGACAGAATTTATACATTGTTGTTCATGTGAAAATTCGACGAAGACATTGATGGCGTTCCTTACTGGTGTCGTTGTAGCCGTTTGGTAGACTGGACAAACGCTGTCTTTGTGCTGGTACGAAATGTGGTATTTGTTTTGATCCAGCTACCAGCCTCAACAGCAGAGCCTAGCTAGCTATCTCTAGCACAGTCGGTCGTTTGGGCAACGCTTGGGCATATTCCCCCAGCGCTACAAAGTAAACACAGTTGTAGCATTACCGAGTGTGGCACAACAATGGACACCATAAACATTGAACTTGAATGAACATTAAACTTGCTGTCAAATCAGCACATTTGAGTATCAATCATCAGTTTGTGAAACAACCACCGCGTAGTTTAAGTGAGAAGGGACGTTTTCTGTTGTTGGTTTGAGTGTCCTTACCTAACAATGTTCACATGTCAGTTTTCTTCACTGCTTTGTTTCTAACGTGCGTCGGCTAAGACGTATGTTTGACCCTGTCGAAAATACTGTAAACCCTTTCTTTTTATTGCATTAGTTGAACGAGATTGCGTGGGTTGTGTTAACAATTGTCAGTCACATCATCTGGTTTGGCTTGTGAACAGCGTTTTAATGGCTGTCAGCTCTTGTACATTAGCCATTTTCATCTATTTACAAGCGACCGCAAACGTCGTCGTGTATCTTTTAATTGAAATGTACACAACAAAAGAAAACCATGACAATGAACTGTCGTAAAGAATATTGCTTTAGTGTCCCTGGGAAACCCGTTGTGCTGCTATCCACAAGTGTGAGGCGCACCAGTCGTTTTCATCATGCCAAACGACAACCGTGTTGCTTCATTGTTGCCAGTGCAGTCTGAGCAAAAGTCTTCACATGGTTGCTTGTTGTTGTTTTTTGACCCTTAGGTATTTCATGCATGGTCTTTGTAAAGAAGGGAACAACTGTCGATACTCGCACGACCTCACCAGCAGCAAGCCAGCCATGATTTGCAAGTTCTTTCAGAAAGGGTACTGTGCTTTTGGGGACCGATGCAGGTAAGCAATGTCCTGTGCTGCAACAACACTTAACCATTATTATTTTTTTAAATTTCATCATTATATGTATGTGTAATCTCTACACATATCTCCCATCTGTGTGTCAATGAGGCTTTTAACCCACTCTCTCTGCTATCCTTTTCTATCTGCATTGTTCAGTTGCCTTGGTGGCACAAACCAACATGCACCCATCCAGCATTATGAAGGAGTGTGTTTGTTTGTACCCCAGGTGCTTGCATCATCACACTGGGACAAATTAGAGGCAGGCAGGCAGGCAGGCAAGCAAGCCAGCAAGGAAGCCTTCTGAGAATTGCAGTGGAATGCTCCTCTGATGTTTGCGTCATTTGAGAAGAGCAGCGTGTCGCGTCAACATGTTGTTGACACACACACACACACACACACACACACACACACACACACACACACACACACACACACACACACACACACACGGCACGGTTGCCAGTGTGTGTGCATGTTTGCTTAAGGAAACCCTTTGAATGACAATGTCAGGGGGGCGAGATTGTGGGCCTTTGTTGAGCAAAAGACATGTCATGTCTCAAATGGTGTTGTGTGTGCCCCCCCCCCTCTCTCAATATTTTTAATCATGGTTGTCTGCCAACATGGTTGCTTCTGTTTGGTTTTCTTTTTCTCTTGCTGCTGCTGTTGTTGTTGTTGTTGTTGGCTGCTGCTGCACTGCTGTTGTCAGTGCTGCTGTTATTATGATGGAGGCCCACTACTTATATAGGAGGCTAGCTTTAGCCGGCTTGGATTATGAGGCATGGAGTGAGGAGGACAGCCATCTGGTCTGTGTGTTGATGTATGTGTGCAACATAAGCACATCCCCTTTCCCTGAAGCCCTCTGCTTCTCCATACATACAACCTGGTTGTTGTGTGTGTGTGTGTGTGTGTGTGTGTGTGTGTGTGTGTGTGTGTGTGTGTGTGTGTGTGTGTGTGTGTGTGTGTGTGTGTGTGTGTGTGTGTGTGTGTGTGTGTGTGTGTGTGTGTGTGTGTGTGTGTGTGTGTGTTGGGGGGGACTAGACATGTGCAGAGCTCGACAGTCACTAGGGATTAGAGGGTTACTCCCGTTATCATCTGTGAACAAAATCAACAGTCCTCTCCAGGAGGTATCATCAGACATGCCATAAGATGCATGCATCAGACAAGACGAGACAGGGGGGTGTTTTCAATGGGGAGGATGAAATCAATGGAGTGGTCATTGTAGGACTTGTCCAAAAAAGCTTAAATCACAATATTGTTTATATATTTACAAGCATTATTTAATCAAAATGTTTTTTTCGTTGATTGGACTTGGCAGAATAAGGACATCAATATTGAAACACAGGGGAATGGTTAGTGGTGGTGACAGTTGAGTGGTTTATGTACTTTGGCATACACGGTCTAGACTGAGTCCAGTGACAGTCCTCCAAGGGATGTTTTCTAGTGGTCTGTGTTGCAGGGGTGACATAACATTAATAACATTATAACATTATATAGGAAAAGCACATCAAGAAAGTCTGAAGCCCGGGGGTAGGGTTGGGTGTGTTTTGTGGGTGTCTGTGAGTTTATGTTGGGGGGGGCATTATCGAAATTAGCCTTGTGGCTAGACGCACCAGACAGTGTGTGTGTGTGTGTGTTTGCCCCCCCACAAGTGTGTCTGGGTTCAGGAGCATCCATCCCCATAGTTACGGGTGCTGCTCACGGCCCCGCTGTGCAAGAATGTGTGTGTGTGTGTGTGTGTGTGTGTCTGTGTGAGTGAGGGGACCGGTTCCCTTGACAGCATATGTGCCCATGGTCTGTCTCTCTGTCTCTTTGTGTGTGTGTCTCTCTCTCTCTTTCTCTCTCCCTCTCTCTCTTCCCAGGCCCGCTCTGGTCTTTGGGGGATTGCATATTTTGATAATGGGGGTGCACATGGGTCTTTTTGTTGGCCAAACAGCCGTGGATTGCTTGCAGCTGATTGGCTGCCCGCTCCCCATATGGAGGCCGTCCTTATTGTTGTTTCCATGCAGAGGGGGAGGAGCCTGTTGAATGGGAATGGGTTGCCATGAGGAGGAGGAGAGGAGAGAGGAGAGAGGAGAATGGGAGGGAGGGTGTGTGGGGGTGCTGGTTTATTATGGATGGCTTCAGCAGCCCTTGCCATTGTGTCCTGCTCTCACTGCCTTCTCTCTCGCTCTCTCCCTCTTTCTCTCGCTCGCTCTCTCTCTCTTTCGCATGTTGGCTCCCTATTCCCCTTCCCGCAGACCTGGGGGGCAGACGGCGCTCTGTACATGGCAATTACATAATCTCTCTCTCTCTCTCTCTCTCTCTCTCTCTCTCTCTCTCTCTCTCTCTCTCTCTCTCTCTCTCTCTCTCTCTCTCTCTCTCTCTCTCTCTCTCTGACTTCCCCTCTTTCTCTACTACCTTCCTCCTATCCCTTTCCTTAGGTTTTTCCCTTTTTCTTCACACACTTCATTTATTTCTCGCCTTCTTTATTTTCTATTTATTTCGGACTATCTGTCTTGCTCACTCTTTATTGCTTTATTTTTCTCTCTCTCTCTCTCTCTCTCTCTCTCTCTCTCTCTCTCTCTCTCTCTCTCTCTCTCTCTCTCTCTCTCTCTCTCTGTCTGTCTGTCTGTGTGTAGCCCTCCCCTCCTTTTCTCTCCGGTCCCCTCTCAGCTGGGTTCACTCGGTTCATGCCGCCATTCTGTGGCAGCTTTCCGTGCGCCTTCATCGCCGTCATTTATTTATATGCTCCTCTGTTCCTTACACACTCGACACTACACACACACACACACACACACACACACACATAATACACACACGGCACATGAATACACCTGTGTACGTGGAACGGAACACACAAACTGAAACACACGGCTTAGAGTATGCCCAGTGGAATACACACAAAACTCAATTCACATGTACCAGAGCAATGCACAGAGTTCAGAATACACACGCATTGCACGGTATATACACACACACACACACACACACACATACACACACACACACACACACACACATACACACATGCTGGCTAGTTGGGCAAAGCCAGTGTACAGGGCACAGCTGAGTGCTCCAGTGGGCATCGAGTCCAGGCTGTGGAGAAAACAGTGGTACTGGAAGTAGAGCAAGGAAGGATCTCTACTGCTTCTGCAGCGAGCACGCGGCACACTCGCACTGTGTGTTTGTGTGTTGTTTGCTTGCCATGCTAAGGGATTAGTCATCCTATGCATCCATACTGCAGCGGTGGATTGCAAATGGTTGCCTATAGATTGGAGTCATGTTGTTTAACAGAGATACTAAGTGGCATATAGTACTGTCGACATTCAGTACACTAAAGCTCATTCATGTGCATGGCCATGAAGCATGCTTCTACTTGTAGAATAAGTCGATAGCCATGTTTCAAGTGTCGGAATTCACAGGTTTTTGTTTTCCTTTTTTTGGAGGGGGGGGGGGGTTAAGTTTGGATGCACAAGTCCTAAAATGGCAATTTCCCTTGTGCTCTCTTAAAGTCAGATTTTGCATGTATACAAATTACACCACACTCACTATTAAAAGGTGCCAAATGAAAAGTTTGAACGAAAAATGTCTGCACATATCTGCACATCCCTTTTCCCCCTTCTGAGGAAGGCCACAGACTGAACGCTTAGCCATTAAAAAGGGGAAAATGGGATTTAAGTGTGCAGACATTTTTTTCTGTCATCAAAACCAGATTTTAAAATGTATCTTTCTATGAAAAGTTTGTATTTTAATAGCTTTTACTGTATCTTGGAAAATTGCTATTCAAATTTGCATTTACCTGAAGATTCTGGTTCATTATGATGTGTGTGTTTCTCCACTCGTGCAGTGAAAAATAATACAACATAACAGCAGGGCTGTACATTAAGACCAATTGGTCGCATATTGAGCCTAAATTTTTGACTGTGCGAGAAAGAAAAATAAAACGGGCGCACCTGTACGAGTATGCATTTCAACCCTTTCATTCGCATTTTGCTCCTGAGTTCGAGTGCATGATTGTGAGAGCTGCTCATTTTTTCCACAGCCTGTCTGATAGACACCATCAAACTCCATTGGGAACGCATTTCAAAAAAGACGGTCAATGTTGCTTGAATTCCGTGTTGGCTAAGATTGAGCCATCTCTGCTCCCGTAGCTCAGAAAAAAAACAGAATCGCTTCGCACAGAACCCTGGTGGCAACAGTTACAAGGCGCGCACGCCTCATCTCCCAGTCGGATGTTCTGTGCCAAAACTTCTTACAGCTTTTCGAAATGGACTGCTGTTTAAAACTTTCAAATGCGGGAGTTTGCATTGCTAACAGGAAACCTCTTGAATCCGATAGTGAAATAGCCACTCGGTTTGCTAGCTCATGTGATTTAAAAGACGTCATTGTTAGAGCTGTTTTGGCGTTTCCCAAACCGCTGTCTTCGCAATGACTAAGCAAAAAAATGCAATCGCAATAAAAGTAATCAAGTCAAAATGTAGTTCGAGGAGCATTGACAAGTAGTGTGCAGTGCGCGCAAATTCAAAGTCTAGTTGGTCCAGTAGCTACCGGTGCTGTAGGCTATCAAAAAGAGCAGCCAACACAGTGAGATAATTTTGCTGCTCCCAGTTTCATTTCACACCGTTCCAACCCATGCGTTTGAGGAAACAAAAACTAGGCTATTAAAGCCCGTTGGATTAACGTGTTGTAGGCTATGTTTAAGATTTAGTCAATCGGTTCAGTAAGCATGTGATTTACATGCTTTTAATCACGAAGTTATAATAATAATAATAACAACAACAATAATAATAGTAGGCCTAATAATAGTAATAGTAATGGGAACTGTTAGGGTGACTTCAGGTAATTTGAGCCACTTTTTGGTAAATCGCTTGGGAAAATAACAAAATACCATCTATGCACTTTTAATGTGTATATATAATTAATAACTACTATATTTCATCATTTTGTGTTGGAATTATATTATAAAACATAATTATTTAGGCCCCACAAGTCTTGAAACCCTGGATGTGGCAACTTTTTTGGAAGGAGCCGCTTCAGCTAATTTGAGCCACCTTATCTGGTAATTTGAGCCGGTTAAATAAAAAAGGGAAAAAGTCAATAATTCATAATTCCTTTTCATACTAAATCACAATTCTGTACAGCCACATGTCTCTGGACAGTGTTCATCCTATTTTTTCACTTTTTCTGTCTCCTCTCTTTTCATATGCATTCATTTCTTTTCACCTGTCATCTTCCTTAATTTTTCCTCCAAAAGTACACAAACATGACCTAGCTACCGCTAAACAGCAGCAAACAGCAGCAAACTCCCATTGATTATAATGGTGGCTCAAATTAGCTGAACGTGGTGGCTCAAATTACCTTAACGGTTAACCCACTGAGCTAACAGTTGAAACACCATTAACATACTTTTTTCCAAAAAGGGTAATAATATGCCACACTAACAAACATTAATATAGTGCATACCATCCACACAGAAAACATACTTTGTTTTTATGTGTATATCTACTGGTATATGTAAGTTATAATACTTAAAATAATTTGGCTAACTTTAGCGCGCCATGCTAAATCCATGCAACTTTCTGGTGCAGCCTTCATTGGAATAAGTATCCCGCCCACCATATCAATCAAAACTCAATAAAATCCCCTGTTACATGTAATGAACTGTTGTGGCAACAGATTCCCATACTTTGTAGTCATTGGGTCTCATTTCCAGAGGGGCTAGAACCCCAAAACCTTAAATGGCTCATTTTAGCTGATGGCTCAAATTACCTGAAGTCACCCTATTTATGGCATATAGCAGTGGTTCCCAACACGTTTTGCACTGGGACCATTTTATCCTGAACTTTTGGGGACCCCATTTTTTTCACAACCAAAACCATGACTGAGCAAACTTGCTGGCTATAAAAAAAAAACAGTGGATATTTCTGACGGTATAAGACAACAATAGCTATGGATTGTTAATTAGTGATATTTATTGGTATTTTTTTTATTTCACACCTAGACATTTCAGGGGAGCCCATTGGAATTCCAGGTGACCCCATACCCCAGTGTTGGAAACAAAACACTGACATATAGCCTAGGCTATTGTGCATGAAGATGAAGAAACAAGCAATGGTGCAATAAGCACAGTATTTTACATACCGCCCCCATAACAAAAGTGTCGCAACATTTTGTATCTGTGCTCCTAAATTTTTATCTGTGCTCCTAAATTTGTATCCGTGCTCCTATTTTTTTTCATTTAGGAGCACCTGTGCTCCTAGTGAAAAAGCTTAACGTACAGCCCTGCATAACAGTCTTGCGGTGCTTTCCTGTAAAATCGGTTTAGCAGCGTATGGACAGTTAACTACGACAGTATGGCCACTGTAGTCCAAGTGGGCTCTGCTTCCAAACATATTAGGCCGTATGGTTTGTGGGCAGGCAATGGTAAGCCACATTCTAAGTCTAGGTGCAAAATAAGTTTACCGTCTGTGGCCATTTTCTTTCTCAAAACCTAAACAAGCAACATGGCACTCTAGAATCTTAACATATCACTTGTTCTGGTTTATACTCTTATGTCAGTCAGTGATACATCAGACAGGTAGCCTGTGGAACCAGACCCTCGTACAACACAGAATTTCGTCCAGAGCATAGGCTTTTCTGTACAAACAAAAACATTTTCATCCTTGCATAGAAGGAGCTGAAGTTGAGGGTTAAACAACATGAGCCTACACACCTGGAAACAGAACCTTATGAGGACTTGAAGAATTGAAAGGCGCAGGCACAAGATTTGGGTGTGTGCAATGCCCAATATCTAACACACAATGCCATGTTATGAGCTCTGACCTTGATGAACCCTATGATGCTTGCATCCAGCTAATAAGGTTTACTTGACAGGAGCACAGATTTGGCGGCATACACTAAGTTTACAGTAAGCCTATCTCTCTTGTCAGAGGCAGATTGTTCATATTAAGTTATCGAAATATGAACTGCATGAAAGCTGAAATGACCACTCTGATGTTATTAAACAAAGTTTGTAGACTGCATGCATAGTGATTGCAAAGTTGGACACATGCAATTGAAGCCTTTTGTTCTAAGACGTCATGCAATGTTTTCAGTTTTGTACTTCAGTGCACCACAGGAGCACCGGCTTTCAAGTACTTTGTTATGCCTTTGATTGATGAAGAAAGATGTAAAAGAGCCAAGCTCAGTAGAATAACATTTGTTTGGCAGGAGAGCTCGGGTGCAGTGCAGCCCATGTATTCAGAAAAGGCATCCACTAAATCCAAAGGAGATCCAAGTTCATTGGTCAAGAGCGTAGCTGATGTCTGTCAAGCTCCAAGAAGAGCTCCATTGGCTCACAGCTTTACATTGCTTACATTACGCTGACTTTTATCCAAAGCGAGTGTGTGTGTGTGTGTGTGTGTGTGTGTGTGTGTGTGTGTGTGCGTGTGTGTGTGTGTGTGTGTGTGTGTGTGTGTGTGTGTGTGTGCAGAATCTCGATGACTGTACCTTATTTATGTACCTTATTGTGAGTTGTTTTGTATAAAATTGGCTGCCAAGTGTGATGTAGTGTATTGTTATATTGTACCCTAGTTCACTCCTGTCCACACCCTGTGTGTGTCCATCCGTATGTGCTGCCTGTGTGTTTGGGAAACAGGTGCGAGGGCAGCAGGGGACAAGCCTTATCTTGAGCGCATGTATGTGGGTGTGGGAGTGTGTTGTGAAGAGACGCTGTGGCAGGGCTCAATGTTGTTAGCTCCTTTGTGTTGATTCTGTGGGCCGTGAGTTGGTGGTGCCAGTGAGAAGTCAAGGACTTTGCCTTTAACTGGTGTGTGCTGGCTTATCACATGAGTGGAGGAAGGCAGGATATAGCAGGGCGCACATACACACACACACACACACACACACACATACCCCCACACACACACACACACGCACACGCACACACACACACACACACACACATACCCCCACACACACACACACACACACCACTGCTCTTGCCAAGGCAAATATCTTGGATGTGGAGTGGAGCCACTGCTCTGCGCCAAGCATGAAGTAGGGCATGATGTAAATCAGACGCCTTGATAACGCGTTTTTCGTTTCATTTTTTTTTGTTGGATTTAGGAAAACAAAGGCTGTGACATTGACGTCATTGTGTGTGATACTGTAGGCTTGTCTTTGGATTAGATGTAATATGTGTTTTGTAGTACTGATTGCAGAGGACATCTTCAATAGAATGGCTTCTTTATGAATTATGAAATAAGATGATGTTTGGCATGTTAACAGTTTAAGTCGTGCTATTTGGTTTTTGTTTCAAGTATCACACCATTCAGTTTGTTGCATGTAGACAGCATTCTGACTAGTCGGAGGATTAGGCCCCCAGAGTTTGGCCAAAGTTTGTCTGGCTTGTAAGGTAACCCAGAGAACTATACCATTACACATGGCTGCATGATTTATACCAAGTAGTGGAGGGAGGGAGCAGTGTCCAGTCATCATCAAAAAAACAAGGGGATGGACACCCTAACTGTCCAACTTGCCTCTCTCTTTCTGTGCTCTTCGTCTATGTCGTCTCTTCTATCTATGTCAGGGGTACACCCCCCCCCCCCCCCCCCCCACTAGACAAGCCAAGGCCCTCCTTACATGGGTCGTGCCCCAATTTTTTATTTAAAAAAAATATATAACCATAGTCTATGTCTGTACCAGTGCCCCATTGGGATACATAAAATAACGGTAAAAGTAATAATGTACTGACATCTATTTCTGTTATTTTGGTGTACGTTAATGATTTTTTTTTTTTGGTGCAATTTTTCTTCCAACTTGCCGCAAACCCTCTAGCACTCCTTGGTGGCCTCCAGGGGTCCACTCCCCGGTGCCCACTTTAAAAACCCTGATCTATGTACTGAAAGAATAGGATTTAAACATGCTGTGCATAGCAGGCCCACTACATTGCAGTTTTTCTTCCCATTAATATATGTATGCTATATGGGCTTCACAGCAATATATAATTCATGATGTACTGTACCACACCATACATGTTTATTTATTATTAAATGCAGCAATAATTCGATAATGCACAAACTGTTTTTTTCTGCTTTCGCTTTGGGAAGGAGAAAAAAAAACCTTTTCCTTATGTGTACATGGCATCATGCATTTTCCCCTTTTGTTCTGTGTTGTGGAGTGGTATTGGCTTGATGGATGGTCCATTGCTGTAATTTTACCTCTTTAGTTAAAGGTGGGCTCAAACTACACGATTACTGACTACCGTTTGATTCTACACTGAAACCCTTCTTTACGACAGTCGATGGAGCGTTACAATAACTCGCCGACCGCAAATGTTAGATATCATCAAACACTGCTTGATATTTATGACTCGAAATAGAATGTCGGGTATTGTCTCTGTTTACTACCAGATTTAGCTGTGTAGCTTGAGCCCAACTTAAGCCTGACTCAAAACCTGCCTCTGTATCGGCAAGGGCGTGCTGAACTACATGTTTGACATTATTGGAGCGGGGTAGTCTGTGGGGTGAACTCTGCTGAAGTTTGAAATATTGGGGCAGCTGTGGCCTAGTAGTTAGGGAGGTGGTTTAAAGCTGAGGGGGTTGCAGGTTCGTATCCCCCCCTTACCAGTCCTCCCTACACCTCCATCCATGGCTGAGGTGCCCTAGAGCAAGGCACCTAACCCCACATTGCTCAAGGGACTGTAACCAATTCCCTCTAATCACTTCTGATAAAAAGCATCGACTAAATATGATTTAATGTGCATGTGATTTTACCCAATCCCTAATTAGTTTGATCGTGACTTTCAGAAATGATCGCTGGTGGGAGGCAGACAAATTCACTTTAGCGTACAGGTGGCAAAGCATAGTAAACCTCTCTCACTCTCTCACTCAGGTATGAACACACCAAACCAACCAAGCAAGACGACCTGCCGGGCCCCAAGTCGTCCCTGCTGCTGCCCCCCACTGCACTCCCCGAAGCGGGCTCCAGCGACCCTGCAGAGACCCTGTCCAGCGGACCTGGTGGTTCTGGTTCTAGCTCCAGCTCTGGTTCTGGTAGTGTGGCTGCCACTGCCACTGCCACCACCACCACCACCACCACTGCTACCACCTCCACCACTCACACTCAGGACCAGACGGACGCGTCTGGGTCTGGGTCCAGCTCTGGTGCCGAGGACTGGGTCAATGCCGCAGAGTTTGTGCCCGGCCAGCCCTACTGTGGGAGAGGTAAGTGAGTGTGTGCGTGTTTGTGTGTGTACACACACGTGTTTGCTGAGGCCAGAGATTGACTGACCGACTGGCGCCTCAGGGGCACAATCATCAGGCAGCCAATCGTCATCATCTGACTCTGTAATCAGGGTTTCTCCCTTACTGCTCTTTTGTCAGCCCCTTCCATGTGATGTCCTACATACTGTATCTACATGCATTTGATCATGAAGGATAAATAGTATGTGGCTGGGCTAATGTCGTGGTGGTATGCTGTATACTGACTAAGTGGAACGTAGTCCTGTTTCACAGTGCAGTATTTCCTAGCAGCACCAGTAGTGAGGAAGCTTGCAAATTGCAGATACACACATCTGCCTCCTCCATACCTTCAGTTTGCTGCATGAACTCAACAAAAGAGATAAAAACAACAAAGCGTCGCTCTACTATATTCAGAGCGAGAACGACACGAGCAACAAAAGCGGCAAAGTTTAAATGGAAGCATTCCAACATTCTGATTGGCTGCTACGACTGTCACCAAACCGCATCAGACGTAGTTCATTACCATAATGTTTGCTGGAGTTGAACCACAAACTCTCTCAAATCGCCTGTTGTCGCTCAAATAGCTTTTGCTTCTTTCAATTACTTCCGGGGCCGTTGTCGCTCTTCTCACTTTTGGTGTGTTTGTACAGTTAAGCTTTATAGTCCTGTTACTCTTGTGTGAGACCCTTTATATCTCACAGACAGCTGTCACACAAATCTTTCTCCGCCATGCCTTTGTGTTCCTATGATATCTTCTTAATCTTTTTCTCAAACTTCAGTTTGTGTAGTTCAGTGAAGGCACCCGCCGATTGAAGATTAATTTATTATTGTTTTATCAAACTACTTATTTCATTTTCTGTAGAGTTTGTGAAAACATTGCAAATTTTCCAAAAGGTTGCGGGTTCAATCCCCACCCTTGTCAATCCCTTCCTCTCTCCATAGCTGAAGTGCCCTTGAGCAATTGCTTCAGGGACAGTAACCAATAAAAAATGCCTGTAACTTGCCATCAGCCCGTTCAGGGGCACAGTAACCAGGCTAATGCACACTACAGTGCCTCCAGCTTATACCGCACACTCCTCTGCTCCTGAGCTCGCCGTCTGAGACCCGCATATCTATTTTTAACGCTGCGCCAGCCAGCAAGTCAGACGAGCGGCAGACCGCCGCGCCACTGTTTAGAGAGAGCGAGAGGGAGAGAAATGAAATGGCCAGTAACAGAAATTGAAATCGAGTTTTCGTTGTTTTCCCCCATAACGGCACAGATGAACGAGGGCCCGTATACAGTACTTGACCCAATGTTTCATTCACTTACACTTAGCAGGAGCTTTCATCCAAAGTGACTTACAATTATTTTTAAGTACAGGGTATGTTACAGTCCCTGGAGTTATGTGGGCTTTGGTGCCTTGTTCAAGGGCACTTCAGCCATGGATAAAGGTTTAGTGAGATAAGGTCTTTGATGCGGTTGCCTGACTTCTACTTGATTTGTCTTAAAGACTTAAAATGTTTCGTTTCGCTTGCTCTCCGCCTATTTTGTCAGCGTTTCACATGAATGGAGAGAGTGTGGCTGCATATCCCAACTTCTCGCGCCATGACTGATGCAGCGCCATCTTGGACACTCTGTTGACTCGGAATCTGGTCAATTTGGTGTTGTTGTCACGCCATGTTGGCTACTTTTGCATTTGAACTAGCTCCACTGTGGACTCCTCCATCCACACATCTCTGCAAATGACAAACGTGTCGATGCAAATGGTGCGAATGAGAAGTTCAAAATGTCACACAGCATTGCACTGCACATCAACAAGCATTTCAGAGATATTCTTGGCACAGTCTGGATATGGTCAAAAAGTGTAAGGTGTGCGCACATCCCAAATAAACAAATTGCTGCAGGTGCAGAATATCAAAAAATGCATAAAGGAGAAAAAATATTCGCACACTGCAAAAGCTCACTTGTCGTGATTTAATGGGAAAAAGTGGCACAACATTTCGACCAGCAAGGTCTTCGTCAGGTGTCAGCCGACACCTGACACCTGACAAAGACCTTGCTGGTCGAAACTTTGTGCCACTTTTCCCCATTAAATCACGATAAGGGAGCTTTTGCAGAGTGTGAATATTTCTCCTCCGCTTCTCCACAGTCTGGATATGGCACTTGACAAGTCTTTACCTTATTCACGTCTCACGCAGGCAAATCTAGTGTTTGCGTGTGCAGTGTGTTCCATTCCGATTTCTTTTAGCGTGCAGGGCCTGCAGTAACTAATTCAGTACGAAGTGATGTGAAACAATGTGTACATAATTTACAAGGTCAGTCTTTTTGATTAACTGTACACCATGATAACTTTTGGTATCTTTGGAACAGCATGTTTTAAATTTTTTTTTTTTTTTTAAGATAAGTAGGTAAATGCCTCCCTGACTTCGAGCGAAGATTGAAAGTTTACTTAAGGACATGGTTTTGTAAATCACCCCATTTCTCTGTACATGCAGCCATCTCTTCCCAGTCTGTCAAGGGTTTTTGCATTAACATTGCTTGATGAAATGTGCGTGTAATGTATGTGTGAGGTGGAGGGGTGGGTAGAGGGCTGCTGTCTCTCTGTCTAGACCATGCGGCCTTTTAACTGCACACATGCCTAATGTGTTGGCTAAACAAAAGGAGGATTGGTGTGTCTGGAGACTTGTCGTGTGTGTGTGTTTGTGTGAGGGAGAGGGGGGTTGGTGGGGCTGGCTGCTCTGTCTAGGAAACTCATGAAGCGTGTGTGTGTGCGTGCGTGTGCATGCGCGTGCGTGCGTGCGTGCGTGTGTGCGTGCGTGTGTGTTTTTTAGGAGTGCTGGGCCTTGAGTTTTGAGAGGGATTCTGTGCTTTCCAATTGCTCCAGACACACACACACACACACATTAACACATGTATTGGTTGTGTGTGTGTCTGGGGCATTTCGGGACTATGTGAAGGGCTATGCTAGCAGGAGGCCGTGCGTGCGTGCGTGCGTGCGTGCGTGCGTGCGTGCGTGCGTGCGTGCGTGCGTGCGTGCGTGCGTGCGTGCGTGCCAGTCAGTCATTTGGGGACTCTGTGAGGGTGGGCTTTGGTTGGAAGTTTGCCTTCATTGTGTGTGTGTGTGTATTTGTGTGTCATTGCAGGATGCCGTGTGTGTGTCATTTGGGGACAGTGTGAGGGAGGGCTGTGCTTGCAGGATGCCTTCACTGAGTGGCGTGTCGGTGTCTGTCTGAGTGAATGGGTCCTCCAGTGCCCCCTATCTGACCTCAGCAGGAGGGGATGCATTAACCCAAAGCACTTTTCCCACAAATGTTGGACTGGTGCCATCAACACAAGCACACATAGTCGCCTTACATGTGTACACACACACACTCGTAGTCATAAACACTTAATTATTGCACACAAATATGGCAGACATGCACACCCTGGTCCTTACATAAACATATACCCAAATGTGTGCAGAGAGGGTTGCTTATTTAAAAAAAAAAAAAAAAAAAACACACACACACATACTACTAAGGAATGTACAGACATCATTGGTCCCCTGGTCAATTGAATTATTAAATTGTGCGTGCGTGGTGGGTCTTTTTGTTTGTCTTTTTATTGTTATGTGTAATATTTATTTATTTATATATTTATTTCCCCTCTGATAGGGGTGGGTGCAATATGTCTGGTTTGCATTATTATTTTGGACAAATATTTGATTGTTGTCAGGGCCAGGATGAGGAACTAAACTAAAAGCAGCTGTCTGTATATGTTGCATCATTTCTTGTTTAGTATACATGTGTGTCATTTGTCTGTCTGCTGTGCTGTTTTGGTGTACATCACACTCTCATGTCCAAGCAAAATTTCTCTCTTGAAGAGACAATAAAGGGTTATTTTATCTTAAACTTCTTAACTCCCCCCAACTGCTCCATAATGTCCCTTGTGGTGCCCCCGTTTTAAAAACACAGATCTAGTCAGATAGTCAGCTGCCCAATCCAGAAAGTCAAAGAATGCGCGCACATCAGTGGCACAGGTGCTGGACCAAACGTAACATAACTGAAAAGAAAATAAAGGTCCGCAACACTGTTAAATGCTCCCAAATATTTAATGGCACGACATTTCGGACTAAACGTCCTTCATCACAGTGCACTGGTGATGGTANGGTAAGCGTACCCATTAAGCCCATGTACCATTTAAGCCCACTTTCAACTTTGAGGTCAATTTAAAGAAAGGGAAAAGGTGAATTTTGTTGTTCATCACCCTATCCAATTAAAGGGTTTAGTAACTGACAAAATGTTTTTTATCGCAAACAAATCACATTTTTTATCGTCGAGTTATCCCCGTCCAAGTGAATCCAGTCTCAGGACTACTGACAAGAAGTTGCCTCAAAACTTTGCTGTTTTGGGACATGTCAGAAATCATAGAATATCAGCTAGTTTAAGTCAAATGTTTTGAAAATACTTTCATATTTAGTGAACTAAGAGGTAAATGTAATGATTTTTATATATATACATGCAGTGTTTTACTAAATTATAGCATTTCCCTTCAAATGGAAAGATGTGTTTTATGAGCGAGCACACGCCGATATTTTCTTGATACAACCACACACCATCTTTATCTTACTCTACCGTAAGACTTAAGGTGGTTAGGTATGAATTCTAAGCATATTCCAGTTTGTTTGGCATTGGTCTTTAAAGAAATGCATCATGAAATGTTTTGTGGAGTTGATTATTTCCATAAAATAGCTTTTTGTATAGGCGGGCTTAATGGGTACAAGGTGGGCTGAAATGGTACACCCCATTGAAATGCATGCAAGTTTGCATGCATGCTTATGAAAAATGCCTTTGAGGGACATAAAAAGTGCTGTACAATCCAAAGTTGTTGCTTCAAAAGGCGTAATGTAATGAAATAACAATAATCAATAAGAAAAAATACATTTCTCTGTTTGGATGAAGAATTTTATGAAGTATATGAAGTAAAAGATGCCGTAATATTTAATTAGGTTTTATGCACTATTTTTTTTAGCAAATCTTACATTTTTGGTCTGAAACCATTTATGCCATGTAGGCTCCACTGTTTAAACTCAATTCACACACCTCACCAGGTATTTTGATAGAGAAATAACTATATGAGCTTATTTGGAACACAAGTGGGCTTAAATGGTACCAATGGTACCATTTAAGCCCATTCAGACTTTTCACTTTTCTCGTAAAAAATCTTCATATTGTACTTTGAAATATCCATCAACTCAGTGACAAACATTGAGAAGAGAGGTAAATCTTACTATTTAACAAAATATTTCACAAAAAAATTATGTGAAGATGATTGAAAAATAAAGAAATTTAGATTTTGGTGGGCTTAATGGGTACGCTTACCTTAAATGCCCAAGCCATTTTTGGAAAAAGGTACTGTCAGCCTAAACCTAAATATCTCAGTTTTTAAATACAATTATGGTCTTGTTATGCGTTTCAGGTGCTGAGACCCTCCTCCTCGATTAGAACATGTTCATTCAGCTTTAACGACAACATTTTTCATATAAAAAATCTGAAATCTCATGAGCCTGAATGTTGTGTCATGCAGCTCCAGGCGCCAGGGTCAATGTTGCGCAACGCAACATCCAGCATCAATGGGTTAAAACACAGCTCCCTCTGATGGATCTGTGGTGTACCTGTAGGTGTAGTGTGTGTGTTTTTGAGATGGGCTGCTTTTTGCAATCGTACTAGGACATTAAAAGGATCTGCGTGGCCATACGAAAAATATCCATAATAACAGTATTTGTATAGCACAATTAAATCATCAGGACATGCAGCTTAATGTGCTTAACAGTTAGAGTCACAACAATATGGCAAAAATAGTAATAATGAAATAAAATGATAAATATTTTTGTGGTCACCATGGATGATTTTTAATTATAGATGGAAAAAATGTACAGGTGATATATTTCTCAAAAATTACATTTGATGAACGACTCTACTCAATCCTCGACTCGACACTGCAATTACTTGTAAAAAAAAAGAATATCATCCTTTTTCCTTCTTCCTTGTTCACATTAAGGTTTCTATAGTAAAAACTCTCTTTGATTGCTTGCCATAATCTTTTAGTTACAGGGGTTGGGTTTTCTATTTTACATATAATTTACAAATCTACTGAATGGCTGCGTGCTTGCAGGGATTAAATGCTTCCGTCAGCTGAGTGTGTACAAGACATGAATGTGGTCCATGTTGATTCGAGAAGGGAAAAAAAATATATTTTTAATATAGAACATTGTTTTTGTTCTAGCTGACTCACTTGGTATGCATATAGGCATAACATATATTCTAAGAATTTGCAAACACTGGAACACATTTTCTGTATTGTCGAATTGTGCTTATCTTGTCTGCGATTGTCTTTTTTCCCTGACACTATGCAGAAGAGCTTTCTGATTGTTGGCATATGAGGGCTCTGTATTAGGCTCTGAATCTAAATAATGTAAATATGAATTTTAATATGTCCTGTCCCCGCTATATCTGCAGCAGAGCCTGCTGTTTTCAAGGGCTCAATATTAATCCGAACGTACAATATTTTGTCCAATTTCCTCCTCTACAGATTCAGTTGTTTTTGAAGGACTCAATGAAGAATATGAGTGTAAATATGGAAATGTGAACCTAAATGTGTTCATTTCCTCTGTGTGTGTTTTTACAGGGCCAGCTGTTTTGGAGGGCTCAGTATTGAGCGTAAATATTTGGGATGCACGATACCACTTTTTTGAAAACTGGTATATTAATGTATTGTTATTATATTATATATTATTATATATTATATTATATTAATGCCTGAACTTGCAGATACCGATTACAGATACCTTTACACCCAGCATACATATACGATCGAAATATATGAACAGCCTTTTCCACCTGTAATATTTGTTTTATTGTCCATTTCTATTTGGATTTCAGTGTTAATGTAGGCGGTGCTTTTCTCCCGTGCTGCTTTCAAGTCAGTGGAATGTGATGAGATGTTGCATTGTTTCGTGTAGTAGCAGTATTGGCAAAGATTCTTAATTCTTATTCATAATGGACCGTCTCTGGTAGCGGTGCCTGGTATGAGTATGATGAGCAAGCGCCGATACAGATACTGGTGCATCCCTAAAAATAATAATCTAAATGTTAAATATGACTAAAATTCTCTGCTCTTGTGTGTGTGTGTGCGTCTGTGTGTGTGCAGCAGAGCCAGCTGTTTTGGAGGGCTCGTCGTCGGTGGCGCCCCCGGTGCTGATCGAGGAGGAGTTTGAGAAGGAGCGTGCGGACTCGTCCCTGAAGAAGACCCTGTGCCCGTACGCCGCCATGGGCGAGTGCCGCTACGGCCTCAACTGTGCATACCTGCACGGGGACGTGTGCGACATGTGTGGCCTGCAGGTGCTGCACCCCACCGACAACGCCCAGAGCTCCATGCACATCAAGGTGAGCAGGGGAGGGGAGACGGGGCGGTTTGGCCCTGGTGGGGGGGTGGAGAGGCAAGAGAGGGGGGTGTAGGAAGGGGATGGAGCGCTGCACCCCTCAACAATGCACAGATCTCTATGCACATCAAGGTGAGCAGGGGAGGCTGGGAGTAGGGCTGTGATATTCTATGGGGGAGGAGAAGGGAGTGAGCGTACTGTTCACTACCACATCTACAGTAGTGTTGTCATCTGTAATTGACAGCATAGGGCCAGATCATATGACCTCTCGTCATCCAGCCCTAATGATGATTTGAAAAGTCACAATCGGTCCATAACTTGGAAAGAGTGGAAGGTGTTTGCGGTGCTCGCGATGCTCGCTCCATCTACGTCAGCAGGAGGGCAGTTGACGGACGGTAGGCCGGAGATATGCTTGCTGTGTGCCTAAATCTACACATGCAATCACATGCCACCAAATGAACATACTTGTTTTAGAATGACCGTAGCACTTCACACTATGAGTGCATCTTAATATGCGACCTTGCCTCCTCCACTTGCGCTTGTCTCCTCGTCCGGCCTCCTGGCCCCTCCTCCGTGGAGAAAACGATAAAGTTTCCCAGCTGTCAGCCTAGCCACAACAACTTTTGAGGGACTGTTTTTCATTCACCATCCCAATTGCAAATGAGAGACTCTACAATTGAGCTTTTGCAAGATATTGAAATATAATGCTGTTGTCAGTGATGTCATCATGACGAGAAGCGAGTGGAGGAGGCAAGTGGAGGAGGCAAGGTCGCATATTAAGACGCATTCTATACTGGAGGTATCATCTAGGGGGCAGGTAGCCATGAGGCTCTCATTAATGTTTTCCTACCGTTTTTTGACTCCACTGCCGCTAACAGGTGCGGCCCACCTTAGTGGCCGCACCTGCTAACAAGGCCCCCCTGTGGCCAGAGCAGAGGCCCCCTGCAGTAGAAAGGCCTCATTGTTGAACAACACTGCTGCAGGTGAAACAGGTTTTGAAAAAGCTGTTGTTATTGACTTAAAAGTGCTCCGACCATGTTCATTTTAATATTTGCCTGCTGATTTGTATGTGCCATTTAGTCAAAATGGCTCTTGTCACCTCTCAATTATTTTTTTATGTCAAGAGGAAGTTTACTTCTGGTCCATGTATCGCCTTAGGGTTTTTATGCGTGCATGCGCAAGCGTGTGTGTGTGTGTTATTGTTCATACATTTTGTGATGATCTACACTGTGAATGAATTTTATTATACACCGTTTTTTGTACAAAAAGGTAAACAAAAACAAAAAAGTATTTTCGGTTTGCTGAAAAGGTTCAAGTTCGAGTTTATTTGCCATGTCAACAAAGTTGATAGGAATTTTTTGTAGCATATCCCCCAACATCAAAACAACAAAACAGAACAAATGCAAACAATGGAAAAGACACACCGCTGCAAAGCACATTCAATAAATATAACTATGGGTAGACACAAACAGTAAACAGAGAAGGTCCCAGCTGACATTTCACTGCAGTACAAATTATGCTGAGATAATAAAGTGCATTTAGGGTAAAGTGCACAGAGAGTGGAAGAGAGTGGAGTCAGTGTGTATGTGCTGTTCTTAAATCTGGATTTGGATGCTGTGATGCTTGGTTGGTAACTACAGGGCTCAGTTAGGACAGGATATTGTTCTATATCAGGGGTCAGGAACCTGTGGCTCTTTTGGGATCTGTATCTGGCTCTTTGGCCTACCTGAGATGTCAACCGTCCCTTGAAATACGGAATCATATTTATAAATAAAGTATGGGTTCCATATTGAGCTGAAACGGGACACAGGACGTTAAAATGTGTTAAAATGCAGGAAATTACATCTAAGAAATACGAAATTTTCAGGGAGAGGACTCCTAGACCTTCACCATGATGAAGTTGACAGTTGACAATCCTATACTTAGGCCTACTTGTTATCAATAAAGGTAATAACTTGACAGTACACTCTAAAATTGTTGGGCTTAATTGAAATACATGCTTTTCATTCTATTCAGTGTTTTTAAAATGGTATGGCTCTCATGAAAAATATACAGTGCCCTCCATAATTATTGGCACCCCTGGTTGAGATGTGTTAAAAGCCTTAAAATAAATTCAGTGTTTATTGCAGAAGAATACTGTCACACTGAAAATTGTAGGAAAATGTAGCCTTCAACTCAAATGAATTGTAAGAAAATAAAAAAATCCCTGACTAAAAAATAATTATTTTTCATTAAATCACCTGTTCCACAATTATTGGCACCCTTAACAATTCCCAGGAAATAAATATAATTGAAGCATTTCTGTCATTTCTACAGTAGTTTACAAAGTTTACCAGAGTATGTAGGAGCATTTAATTAGTAATTCATCACTTCCTGTTTCCCTGGGGTATAAATATGACGTGACACAGAGACCATTTCTCTTATCCACTCTTAAACATGGGAAAGACAAAGGAACACAGCATACAAGTGAGGCAGATGTGCGTCGACCTTCACAGGTCAGGTAGAGGCTACAAGAAGATTGCCACTCAACTGCAGCTGCCCATATCCACTGTGAGAGGAATAATTAAGAAGTTCAAAACAACTGGAACAGTGGTAAACAAGCCTGGACGAGGACCCAAGTTTATTTTGCCACCACGCACAGTGAGGAGGATGGTAAGAGAAATCAAAAGATCTCCAAAGCTCACTGTTACAGAATTACACCAAATGGTAGCATCCTGGGGTCACAAAGTCTCCAAATCAACCATCAGGCGCTGTCTACACGCCAACAAGCTGTTTGGGAGGCATGCACGGAGAAAACCTTTCCTCACTCACAATCATAAACGCAAGCGTCTGGAGTTGGCCAAGCGGTATTGGGGCTTCAACTGGGACCGTGTGCTTTGGTCAGATGAGACCAAGATTGAGCTTTTTGGCAACAAACACTCTAAGTGGGTCTGGCGTACCACGAAAGATGCGCATGCTGAAAAGCACCTCATACCCACTGTGAAGTATGGGGGTGGGTCAGTGATGCTGTGGGGCTGTTTCGCTTCCAAAGGCCCTGGGAACCTTGTTAGGGTGCATGGCATCATGAATGCTTTGAAATACCAGGACATTTTAAATCAAAATCTGTTGCCCTCTGCCCGAAAGCTGAAGCTGGGTCGTCACTGGGTCTTTCAGCAAGACAATGACCCTAAACATATGGCCAAATCTACACAGAAATGGTTCACCAGACACAAAATCAAGCTCCTCCCATGGCCATATCAGTCCCCTGACCTCAACCCCATTGAGAACCTGTGGGGTGAGCTGAAGAGGAGAGTACAGAGGAGAGGACCCAGGTCTCTGGATGATTTAGAGAGATTCTGCAAAGAGGAATGGCTGAAGATCCCTCTTTCTGTCTTTTCCCATCTTGTGAAACATTATAGGAGAAGATTAGGTGCTGTTTTGTTGGCAAAAGGGGGTTGTACAAAATATTAACACCAGGGGTGCTAATAATTGTGACACACATTATTTGATGTCAAATAATTATTTCTTTATGTGGGATTTTTTCCCCACTGAATAAATGCACTTGTCTTGAAGGTTGGATTTTTCTCTTTTTTTCCATTAAGGTCCCATATTATTTAGAAAAAAAATAAAATAATTGGAAGCTAAAAAACACATCTCAACGAGGGGTGCCAATAATTGTGGAGGGCACTGTATATTTTTAAAATTGGCGTTTATGCCTCTCTCCATAATATGCCAGTGATATATGCTTGTGATGCACAGGATGTGTGTGACATCATTGAAATGTGCCAAAAATGTCCCATAGTAGTTCTAGTAGTAGCAGCAGCAACAATATTGGAGTAGACGGTTACTTTATTTATCCTGAAGGAAGTTAAGGTGTGTGAAGTAGCATACTATGTGCATAAATATTAAATGTATACACATTGAAACAAATGTCATTCATGTGCACATACTCTATAGGTTTATAAAGGACCTGAATTTTAAGATTAAATTGTATTCAACTATTGTCATTACAGTGGTATACTGTACAGAAACGCATTTTAGCATCTAATCAGAACTACTAGGAGTTGAAGTGCAATATATACCGTACAGACTAAATACCATATATGTGCAAGTATGCTGTATTTTTTTTATTCAAATTATTACAGGGCCTGGTATTTTTAAACCTGTATTTAAGCATGTGCAGAATATTACACAGATAAATGATGGAGAGCAATAGTTGCTGTATGCAGCCAGGGATGGGTTATGATTCCATGGGCCCCTGGACCAGACAACAAGAACCACAGTCTTGCATACTGGTATTGCAAGACCTCTTGTGTTCTTAAAACCGCTATCAAATGGAAAGTTTTGTAGTACCACACCCTATGCACACATTCACCTAGTGTTAACCCCCATACCGCTGTTTGTTTTTCACTGGAGTGACTGTTTGACCAGCCCCATGGGAAAGTGAAAGGTGGAACGCCTTGCAATAGGAGCTTTGTTGTATGAATTCTACTAAGCCCTATGTACTTTTAGCATAAACATTCTGCATGGATCTATTTATGTTAGTTGTGCACATGAAGTTAAACTGATTGAAAAAGGCCCATGCAGCCCCTCCCTCATTTGTTTGAAATTTAAGTTGGTTCAAAGAAGGGCAATTTTACAGTGCTGCCCAAGAATGAAAAAAGAAGCAATATCGAGAGAGAGAGAAAAAGAGACTGCAAGATGAACTGTGTTTGACAAGCCTCTCCTTGATTGGAACGCAATGTGTCTGACATCTTTCAAAGCCAGCTGGCAACTCTGTCAGCTTAATGGCTTTCACTGTGGCCGGTGAAGGGCTAGGGAGTTCAGCCTGGACCTCTGTCAAGTGGGAGCATTTTAACATCCCACCTACTTGTCTCCTCCATTACATAAAAAAAGAAATCCTCTTCATTTGTGAGCCAGAGCATAGAGCAAGCGGGCGAGTGTGTGAGTGTATTTTTGGAATGGCAGGCAGGAACTAATCGGCGTGCTATTTTGGCCCCGTCTTCACAGTCAGAGCCAAGAGCTTCAAGTCGGCCATGATTGACAACTAGCCACACAAGTCCCAGTGGCAAGATCAGACAACATTTTATTGCGTGTTGGGGACCAAAGTCAGTGTCTCATGTGTTTTGGCTTATTTCACAGACATTTGTCGTTTGACGATGGGATATGACACTATGCGAATATCTTTCAAGTCTCACGGGATGGGTTTTGGTGCCTACTGCGGTAAAATGAACCAAAGTACCAAGAAAAGGGCAGAAGTGATGATCATTTTTAAGCTCTTGCCGACTGTGCTCAATTGGCCAAATCCTAGTTTTTTCATACATCAAGTTAATCACAGAGGTTAATGAAGCAGATGAATTTTAGTAACTCAAATAAAAAAAATAATAAATGACCGCTGTAAGGCAAACAGAAATGGCTTTTGTTTTTGAAGCATTTGACTGTTAAATGGGCTTATTATTGCTTTTCTAATCGAAACTTGTTTTTGCCCTCTTTAATGTGAGAAGCTGATTGAAATAAAGCAGTTTGAGTTGTTCACTTCACTTGTATCAACCGTTGTTGGGAATTTGGTTAGCATGCTGCATGAAATGACTTGTACCCAAATTCATTAGATGCAAATTCACAAGTGTCACTCATGCTTTACAAACTCTAGTCTAGCACATACAGCAAGTGTTATTTGAATGTGAGGTGTGTGGAACTTGTATTTTGCAGATGGGCGGCTGAATGTTTTAGTGGTGTGAATATGGCTTTGTATCACATATGCTCAGATGGTCATTTATCTGTATAATATTGTGATTATTAAAAAAGAAGGGAAAAAAAGCAACATACTAACTTTACTTACTAACTCCCATTCCCAATGTTTTTCAAATAAATGGTAAAAGGACGTAAGCCGGTGTGTCCAGGAGCATGACAAAAGCTCTCCTCTATAGGTCTGCTTCGAGACACACGGCAATATGATAGAAGTCTGTTTCTGAAGGCGACCCTGTTATATTCTCCATTCTCCTCTCCCCTCTCTTCTTCTCTCCTGACCTGCTTAGAGGCGGACAAGAACACAACTAAAGTCTGTTTTTTGAGGATGACCCTGTTATATTGTATTGTCCTCAACAGGCCTCTATCGAGGCACATAAGAAAAGGATGAACTCCCTTTTGCCATGCAACACAGCAAGGACAAGAAAATGTGATGAAAGTCAGTTTTTGAAGATGACCCTGTTGTACTGGCCTCTCCCCTCCCTTTTCCTCTCCTCCATAGGCCTGCATCAAGGCACACCAGAAGGACATGGAAGTTTTGTTTGTCACCCTGCACAGCAAGGACAAGCGAAAGTGATCCGTTGAGATCTTTTGAGAATGAGAATGAAGTTCGTTTTTGAAGATGACCCTGTTACATTGTCCTCTCCCCTCTTCCACAGGCCTGCATCGAGGCGCACGAGAAGGACATGGAGCTGTCGTTCGCCATCCAGCGCAGCAAGGACATGATGTGCGGCGTGTGCATGGAAGTGGTGTTTGAGAAGTCCAACCCCAGCGAGCGGCGCTTTGGCATCCTGTCCAACTGCAGCCACTGCTACTGCCTCAAGTGCATCCGCAAGTGGCGCAGCGCCAAGCAGTTCGAGAGCAAGATCATCAAGTAAGACACGTGCTGTGTGTCTCTGTGTGTGCGTGTGTGTCTCTGTGCGTGTGTCTCTGTTTGTGTGTGTGTCTCTGTGCGTGTGTCGCTAGATATAAATACATATTTCTCAAAGCACCATGAAAGCCATTTAAACTCAATTTTCATGAATATATTTTAAAAATCGAATTTTAAAACATCAGGGAAGTTGGATATTGGCTAACTGATATTTCTGTCACAAGTTAAAGCACTGCTTTCAAAGATATTAACACAGGGCTCCCACTGGTGCTTGAATTCCTTGAAAATGCTTGAATTTCAATTAAGTGTTTTCAAGGTTGTGAAAGTGCTTGAATGTTTGGTGAAGTGCTTGAAAAAGCTTGAAATTTGTCAAGTTAAACTCGATTTCAGGTACATCAAGGTGCTGGAAAACTGAAAATTTGGTGCTTGAAGGTGCTTGAAAAGTGCTTGAATTTGGTCATGAAAAAGGTGTGGGAACCCTGTAACAGAGAACAACACTTCATTTTTAACTAATTTTGAAAACTGATATATAGCGTTTTGGAAAAGCTCTCTTCATATGCAGTATAATGAAAGCAGGCTTTCATTGTATTCAGAGATGTGAGAAAGGTTTTGAGAACATCCAGTATAATACCTGGCTGGCATTTTAAGCAGCGTGAATTGTTTTACTGCTGAATGGGCCACAGGAGAACAAACAAGCAAACAAACACACACAGGTGTTTGCTTGAAAACAAATTGTTTCATGTGTTGCTAGTATACCCAGGAAGGCACTGAATTTTAAGAGGCAAATTACGTAAGCTTAAGTAAGGTCCTTTTTAAGGGATTACGAGGTTGTGTTTGCCGCGCATGTTTACTTAGAGGGCACATAAATAGTGTGTTATGAGGTTCAAGAATAGTAACAGTATATTTATATTTCATTAATTAAAGTAAGTACTGTTTGCTTAAAGGCTGTAGGCGCTGTGTGGACATTCTTTCGTGTAAAGTGCATGCCTTCAGTGAATGTTAAGTGAGGAATCAGTGGGGTAGAAAGAAAAAAAATAATTATTGAAAAAAAACTCATAATAAATTGCCCACTTTGTGCTCCACTGTAATTTACCTCAAATGTAATCACCATGTCATGACTATAACAGCCTTGAAATGAGTTTTGACTAGGCTCGGATATGTACTATCGGTCTATGGCACCTTATTCAAAATGACTTTTGCATGAAGTTATGCTGGCATTTTTGTGTCATGAGAACAGGAGAGAGGGACTATCAAAGGCCTGCCGTAGTCTGAGCCCTATTGCGCACATTCTGCTTGAGACAACAGGGATTCAGTCTCCTTTGCCAACAGATCCTTTATTTTGAGTCTGCCTCTCCGTCTGAATCTTCTGTCAATAAAAGATTATACCGCCCACACACCCACAATGATTTCTTATCAGCAAAACGTCCGGAGGTGTTACAAGGATTGGAATACAGAGTAATGCAAACAAGCAAGGCATTTTGTCTTATTGTCATGAGCAGTGCAGAACACATTTTGCTTTCATCTTCAGAACAATAGTTTTGTGTGTGGAGGGTAAGAAACAGAAATATATAGGAATACAGTAGTCTTTCTTTCTTTTGCCTCTGCTCTCTTTCTTTCTTTCTTTCTTTCTTTCTTTCTTTCTTTCTTTCTTTCTTTCTCTCTCACTCACTCACTCACTCACTCACTCACTCACTCACTCACTCACTCACTCACTCACTCTCTCACTCTCTCTCTCACTCTCTCTCTCTCTCTCTCTCTCTCTCTCTCTCTCTCTCTCTCTCTCTCTCTCTCTCTCTCTCTCTCTCTCTCTCTCTCTCAAACTGAAAAGAAAACTTGGACAGGCATGGGCCTGTGTGCCCTTGCGCACAGCCGCACGTGTGCTTGCGTGCGTGTTTGTATGCCCGCCCATGCGTGTGTGTATGCGCGTGCCCGTACGTGCGTGTGTGTTTTGTGCGCGCCACCTGCACTGCACTGCACAGAAGCTGTCCTGACCCACACACAGGAAGTGAGCTGTGGGGGCTGACGGAAGACAAAAAACGCCACACAGAGGTGGCCATGGCCGCGTGGTGGATGCTCTTCTGCCCTGAATGACTCACAGTGTCGGCAGTCATGTTGCCAGCCCACTCTGCTCTAGTCTACTGTATGCTGACACTGACAGGCTGGCAGAGGAAACAAGACCCCAGTGAGGGTGTCAGTGGAATTGGAACATTTGTCAGTATTTTGCCATGTACTGTACAGTTCCATTTAAAACTCCAAGATTTATTTTACTTATTTTATTTTTTGTTTATTTTTGTACATCACCAGCCTGAGCAAGGATAAGAGTAGAACTGACAACTGTCTATGCTTCACAGCAGCATGACTGGTTCAACTGGATAGACATTTTTGGCATTTCTGTGTCTAGAAAACTGAAATGTACACGGCAGTGAATTGATGTGTGTGTGTGTGTGTGTCTTTCTCCCCCTCTATTTGACTTACACTTTCTTTCGCTTTCTCTCTCTGTGTCTCGTTCCTCCACACAGGTCCTGCCCAGAATGTCGAATCACGTCCAACTTCGTCATCCCGAGCGAGTACTGGGTGGAGGACAAGGAGGAGAAACAGAAGCTCATTCAGATGTACAAGGACGGCATGGGGTACGGCACCGCTTACAGCACAGCATACAACACTGCTTGTAGCACAGCTTACAGCACAGCATACAACACTGCTTGTAGCACAGCTTACAGCACAGCATACAACACTGCTTGTAGCACAGCTTACAGCACAGCATACAACACTGCTTGTAGCACAGCTTACAGCACAGCATACAACACTGCTTGTAACGCAGCTTACAGCACAGCATACAACACTGCTTGTAGCACAGCTTACAGCACAGCATACAACACTGCTTGTAGCACAGCTTACAGCACAGCATACAACACTGCTTGTAGCGCAGCTTACAGCACAGCATACAACACTGCTTGTAACACAGCTTACAGCACAGCATACAACACTGCTTGTAGCGCAGCTTACAGCACAGCATACAACACTGCTTGTAGCGCAGCTTACAGCACAGCATACAACACTGCTTGTAGCACCGCTTACAGCACAGCATACAACACTGCTTGTAACGCAGCTTACAGCACAGCATACAACACTGCTTGTAGCACAGCATACAGCACAGCATACAACACTGCTTGTAACGCAGCTTACAGCACAGCATACAACACTGCTTGTAGCACAGCATACAACACAGCATACAACACTGCTTGTAGCACAGCATACAACACAGCATACAACACTGCTTGTAGCACCGCTTACAGCACAGCTGCTCTGGCAGCAGTTCATACACACTCTTGTGTGGTGTAGAAGTGCAATGAACTACACAGTGGTAAACATTACAGCACAGAAAAACACTGTGCGGTTGCTTGCACTTCTACACCACACATCACATCACAGCACAGCACAACATTCACCCCACAACATAGACACTCAAGCACACTCCTGCCCACCACTGTGCAGTAATGTACTGTAATTAACCGCACAGTGGCAAACAGCACAGCACAACACCCCACCACACAGCCCAAGAATGGCATGAGCTGCTGCCAGGGACGCCTTAAAGTGACACTGTCCCATTTTTGGAAATACGCTTATTTTACACCTCTCCCTGAGTTAAATTGTGTTGAGTTAACTCAAGGACTTAACTTAAGTTGTACCTTTCTCCTGTACTTCCTGCTGTTCTCTGATGATGTATGGCAGTGCAAATTTGACCTCCCAGCTAGCTACAGGAGAAAGGTTCAATTTGAATCCTATGCTTCCCTCTTAATTGAGAAATAAGTATGTTGACTTCTTTCTGTTGACTGGGTTGGGTGTTGGCAAAAAACCTTTTAGCTAATTGGGGTCACAATACCATAGATGAGTAAAGAGTCCTGATGTGATATCTTGTGATGGAATATAGTGAACACTCTCCTTCCCCTGGTTTAAATGTTTCATTTAGTTACTGCGCTTAGCCTATATTGAACACACCCCTTTAGTTACTGCACTTACCTTGTCACCCGTTTTTGTGCAACCTCGCCTCACCAAAAAGCAGGACTATCAAGCATTTAGCCCATGGGTTGCCAACCTTTTCTAACTTGAAATTTTCACAATTTCCACCTCTGATCCAATAAACAGTGAAACTCAAATAGTCAACAGCAACACGCACACGCGCCCGCCCGCACACACTCCCAATTTGAGAGTCACTGCCCTAGCCATTAACTTGATTACTTTATCAAGTTTCCACCACTTGTGGCACCTTGGTTAAGTGTTTCCCTGTGGAGCAGGAGGTGATTTATTGTTGTGCAGTGACTGATTTGGCCACCGCTTGAGATTGAAAATAGCTGGCACTGTCAAATGACTTGTTTGCCTAAGGTGTCATATGATATTTATACCCTTATATTTCTTTATTTCTGGCTTGCCTGCTCACTCACACACTCCTTCTTTCTGTCTCACTATCAACCAGATTCAAAATCAAGTGGTCCTTTATTGGTATCACTATGCAAGCATAGGGCAACATTGCCAGCAATACAGAAATACCAAAGCCATGGTGATCTTGTCTCTCCCTGCCTCTCTCCCTCGCTCTCTCTCAGCTTACTGGGGCGATTGATTATTTAAGACAAATGGTACGTTTTTTGTGTCTATATGTTCTGTGACAGATCATGACGACGTTTGGTCTTTCTTTCTTTTATGTTTGTCCCCCTATCAGGACTAAAGCGTGTCGGTACTTTGACGAGGGTCGTGGCACGTGTCCGTTTGGGGCGAACTGCTTCTACAAGCACGCGTTCCCCGACGGCCGGCTGGAGGAGGCTCAGCCCCAGCAGCGGCGCCAGAACAACTCCAACGGACGCAACCGGGTAAGATCACCACTGCACAGCAGAGCACCACAGAACCCAGAACCAGACATTAGAACTAGGCTCACTACGTTGCGGAAAGGTGCACTGTGTAATGTAGTTTAGTTCCAGAATTCATGCTGCGCCTTCAAAAATGTTAGCTTTTTCACAAATACTTACCACCACCATGAAATTCAAAGTATTCGTTATAACAGGGAAAATTGCACTATTCATACATGAAAAGGGGGGAGCTTCCCCATGTCTACCATTTTGAATTTCCAGAAATAGATTTTTTTAGCTGCAAACCTTACTCAACACAATTTTAATGAAATACCTACTTTGGCCACGACCCTACACAGTACACCTTTTTAAAGCAATATCGCACATCAGCTCATTCTACACCTCCCCTTGGGTTAAATAATTGAGTTGATGGATGTATGCTTCATTGACGTTCACTATGTCTTAAAGTCATATCAAATTTTCACGTTTCTTTTGTGTTAGACATGTGGAAGTTTTGATCTTTTTCTTGACATGTTTCGACGGTGAAACTTCCATCTTCATTAGAGGGTCACATGGATGTTGTAGCATGACCCTCTGATGAAGACGGAAGTGTCACAGTCGAAACATGTCAGGTAAAAGAAGAAAACTTTTACCTGTCTGAAACATTAGAAACTTGAAGATGGTTTAATAATTGTGGTTTATCTTTCTCCTGTACTGCTTAACATTCTCTTAGTCTGTTGATGTTACTTCTACTTCCAAGCAAGCAGTTGTCATTGAATCCCATGGTACCAGATAGCTGCTACATAACCAATAGAGTAGAGTTGAATGAGCTTAACATTCCCTACTTTGCCACCATTTTTGGAAATATGCTCATTTTACACCTCCCTGCCAATTAAATAATTGAGTACCCCTCCCCTGATCTTCTAGCCATTCTGTGATTCTGGTGATATTACTTTGTCCATCTTAGCATGTGTCATTGCACAGAATAGGACCAGTCAGTGCCATTCAGTTTTTGGTACTATCTAGTTCAATGATGCATGCTAATCAAACTCAATCAAACTCAAGAGGAGGTGTAAAATGACAATATTTCTAAAAATGATGGACTGTTCCTTATAAAAATTCAGTGTGTACAATTCGAGTGTGAATCTGCCTGTCCTGCCCTCAAACACTTATCATTATCTTATTTTAGTGTAGAGTCCGGAACTGATTTATTTTACTGTAGTTTATTTTATTTTATTCTATGATTTATTATTTTAACTTCTGGATAGACCTGTTTTGTGGAACTTAACTGTTTGTTTTTTTATTACTTTTTTATTTGTTTTTCTCAGAGCAGCAGTGTGATCTGCTAGTCACTGAGTTGTTGGAAATAGTTATTCGTCACATGTTCACTGTAAATGAATGCAGCAGATGAAGGTGAGTTCTAACCGGTCATTAGTGGACAGACACCGATGCCTCTCAGGTAGCTGGCCATTTGAAATGAAATGAGTGAATGAATCTTTATTCTCCACAAGTGTGGAGACTTGTGTTCAGTTTCACCATGTAAAAGACACATAAGACAGGTGAGCCATTACACATTTAAGACGCTCCATTTCATGTAAAAAATAAATAAATAATCAGGAATACCTCTCCAATAAGTAGATGAATAAATAAGTTAAATCTAACGATATAAAATGTAAAAAAAAAAAAAAAAAATCAATCCTGCACATGGATCCCTGTCCTATTATATTATATTATTTTATTTTATTAAATTACACTTGGCTGACACTTATCCAAAGCGACGTATTTATTTACAGGGTATTGGTTACAGTCCCAGGAGAGATGTGGGGCTAGGTCAAGGGCACTTCAGCCATGGATGGGGGTTTAGGGAGGGGAAAGGGTGGGATTTGAACCTGCAACCCTCTGATTTACAGTCTAACTTCCTAACCATTAGACCACGGCTCTATTTCGCTCGATTTACATGATGCTTCACTGATCGATCTAAAGAAGTGGAGACAATGATTGCATCACAAATGAACGTTTTTGGTTTCATTTTTATGGTGACGTTCAATGAACACAAATTGGAATGTAAATTAAACAAATCTGCTCTGAGGAAAGACCAGGGTTGGAGTTTGGGTTGTGAATATCCAAATAAAGGTGTACTATACTCCTTTTGTGTGCAGTATTGGTTGGCCACCAGTTCATTTGTCCTCCTTCTCGCCTCTCCTTGTTGTTCTGCACGCCCCCCCTCCGTAGAGCTCTCGGCGAACGCCGCTGTGGGACCTGTTTGAGGAGCGGGAGAGCAGCGACTCGTTTGACAACGAGGACGAGGAGCTGGTGACGTTCGAGCTGAGCGAGATGCTCCTGATGCTCCTGGCGGCCGGCACGGACGACGAGGGCACCGACTCGGAGGACGAGTGGGACTTGTTTCACGAGGAGCTGGACGATTACTACGAGCTCTACCTATAGCCCCCCCGCCCCCAAAAGCCCAACACCCAACATCCCAGCGGTGGGCAACCTGGATTCATTAGTTACATCCAATCCAGTTCCACATATTTCCAAATGACCTGGTTTTACCTGTCGTATTCCACCACGTGATTGTCCAATTTATCAATCTCATTGTTGAATGGGACAGGTAAAATTGGGTTATTTGGAATATGTGGCACTGGATTATGAAGTAATGAATCTGGTTTGCCCATCACTCCCCAACACCACCCCCAAACATCCATCCACCCACCATTCTCCAAACCGTACCCCATCCTCCCCCATGCCCTCCCCTCCTCTCATGCCACCACCATCACTATAATTATTGCTTTCATCCTTCTCACCCTGAACTTTGTAGACCTTTAGAGTGGACTGTCTCGTGAGTGTGTCAGACAGTAGCTTCTTTTTCCCTTGTGTATGGCAGTGCCTTCACGGCAGGCCATTAGTACGTGGTGATGATGATGATAATGATGATGATGAATTCAAATCTTCAGGAGTGATATGGAACTACAATAACACGGTGGAGGAATATGGGGGAAGAACACAAACAAAAACATGAAACATTAACAAGACACAAAGACAAATAGACTGAATACTGAATACAGGTCGGTGCACTTGTGCTAAAAAAAACATTTTCTGAGAAAACAAGCTCTCCATTCTGTGAGTCTCTCCTTGTCCCGTTTATGTGGAAATGAAATACAAAAGCAACAACAGAAAAACTTCATAAAAAAACAAACAAAAAAAACAAAACAAAAACAAAAAACAAAAGTGATCCTTTTGAACAACTTTCACTAATAAACCTTGAGTGGGTTTGTTTGTAATATCATCAATGTAAGTGTTTATTTGTCTTTTCTTTTCTTTTTTTATTAAAAAGAGAAACAGACTTTTTCCGACTCGTAGAGAATACAGGCGCTCTGCTCTGCTTTCCTCTGCGTGACTTCACTGTATCGGGTGGCGTACGTGGTTATACTGCATTACTCCTCTGGTCATGCACTGACTGTTGGCCGGACAGTGGCACTAAGCTTCCTGATGGTCAAATTGCACAAATGCACTCTTAAAGAAAAGTAAAGAAGAAAATAATAGCTGGATAGTTTATGGAGACTGGTCAAGTCATTGAACGATATAATATCCTAATACCCTTATCCTTCCTCCCCCCACCTCTAAACCCTTGCCAATCTGTCACATCCATTTTCTTCCCTCCCCTTTTCTTATGGACCCCTCCACACACACACACACACACACACACACACACACACACACACACACACACACACACACACACTTCTTAATTACCCACACCCCCTCCTTCTCAGCTTTCAACTTTCCTTTCCCCTTCTCTTATGAATTGACCCTTCACCCCTCTCTCCAAGATATGTCTCCCCCGTCCCCCATCCCGTTTCAAGTCCAGTCCAGCCCTCAGGTACACCTGTGGTAGCAAGTCCCTCCTCCTAACTAACTAAAAGCTAGGTTAAAAAAATGCTTTGTGATTTGGACTCCACTCCGAAGACTTAAAATGCATTAAAGGATGAAGCCGAATGTTTTATCAGATCAACTGTCTATTTACTGTAGGTTCCTTGTTTTTGTTTTTCTGCTTCAGAAACTATTGCATATTAAGACCGGCTGGCGGATGCCAATCCACAAATACCCAATTGTTTTTCAGTTCTTGTTGAACTTGGTTGAAATGCATATGTTTATATTGAAATGTGCTTGTTTTCTATGGTCCAGACACCATCAAACATAACTTGAAAATAAAGTTTATTATCAAACTACAGAACAGCTGCCTAGATTGTTTTTGCTGCGTATTGTCTATTCGTGGCTCTGTTGTATTGGCCTAATAAAAACATTCACAGTGCACTTGCCAAAATCTATCAAGAAACTGGTTAGTACACCAGGTTAGTAGTAGTAAACCGAGTTAACCTTGAGGTTGTCGTAAATAATCTAAGAAATGTCTGAAGTTTTCATTGTTATCTAAACCAAATCATACAGTAAGTCAAATGTTGTTGAGCAAGATACTGTTGAGAGGGAGCAGTACCTAGTAGACATTGGGGGTATTGGTCCATTTCATTTTTTATTGCTAAGGGGGTTGTTGACAGCCTTATGATGTCAAGGGGGCGTAGGGAGGCTTAGGAGGAAAAGTCAAGGGGACGTTTGTTCCAAAAAGTTTGAGAACCACTGACTTCAACCATGTTCTTGGAATATGCTTGTTCCAGATGTTGGCAAAAATACATTTAGACTACAAATGGTTAAACTGAACGAGTTTTTCTGTACAGGGATTGGCTTAGCCTTATTGGATTTATCTGCTGTCACTTCATACAAGAACAATTTTGTTTCATGTTGAGGGTTTTATTCAGTAGGCCTATTTTGAGTTTAGAAAGAGTTAACTGCTATAGGCCTACACCTGTCCAATTACATTTTTCCTTTGGAAGACAAACTTTGAT
This sequence comes from Engraulis encrasicolus, assembly GCF_034702125.1. NCBI lineage: Eukaryota > Metazoa > Chordata > Actinopteri > Clupeiformes > Engraulidae > Engraulis > Engraulis encrasicolus. Next base: position 4,758,799 of record NC_085871.1, read on the forward strand.
GATGATGGTGATGATGACTAGGCTAGTCCAATTATGTTGATTGGGCACATCTTGACAGTCTACTCCTCAGCCCTGGCTGAAGCCAATGAATCACCCATTACATAACATCCATATTTATACAGCTCTCAGGTTTGAGTTTGTTTATCTCCTGCTCGCTTGAGAGAGAGGGGAGACTAGAGTGTGACATGGGAAGGAGGAGGAAAAAAACTGTGCTGAAGGACGCTGTTGTCGGGCAGAATACACAATGCGCATGACCGCAACATCCAGACAATTTCTCTCTTGTCTCCGAAGTACAAGAGTTTACAAATTATGCAGTTATGTAGCGGACCTACGCAAGACACTCCCACGCCAGAGATGTTTTTGAGGTGAACGACAGAACTTCATAAAATGTGGATATGGGGGTTTAACAATGATACAGTGACGACAATTCCGTTTTAATCATCAAAATCTCAACTATGTAAACTAGTAGAAAATAGAAGCATTTGCGCACAGAAATCGTCAAAACGATGATATGTGGGGAAGCTGTCTAATTTTTTTTCCCAACCGTGTGCCATTCGCTTGAGGCCAGACATGCATTCCATTCCATGAAGATCCGAATCCATGACGGGATTCGAGCAGCCCTACCTCGCTCCTTAAAGCATATTTCACAAGGAGTGAAGGAAAGAGAAGGAGAGAAAGGGTGAACGCGGGACTACAATGATCGGAGAAATTATCCAAGCCAATCCCGAGGCAAACTATCCCCGACCTAACGCGGCGATCTGCCCGGACTCCCCCATCTGCTCTGCACCGGATAACGGGCAACCGTTATTCGCCAGGAGCGCATCGTCCAGGAGAGACACCCAGACCTCCAGCGGCAGTGCCAACCCAGAGGAGAGCAGCACCCAGCCCTTAGTCTCGTCTGCTTCTGCCTCTGCCTCAGCCGCTGCCTACATGATGACATCGGGGGAATTCATGCAGACTTCACCGCTGTATGTCCACAAATCAAAGAGAAATGCGTTCTACAAAATGATGTGCTTCGCCTTGCTTGTCGTGCAAGGTGGCATCCTGGATGTGTACCTGATCGCCTTCACCGATCTCTACTGGTGCTCCTGGATTGCCACCGACGTGGTGGTGGTGTCTGGCTGGGGCATCTTCTTTGTGAAAAACGCCCGGAGCAAGCGAGAGCGCGCGTGTGGCTTCCACCAAAAGAGCTCCATCTTCGGCTGCAACCTCGGGGAGTTCACCTTTGCATATCTGGCCTGGCTCATTTACGCGATTGCGTGCACGCCCAAAGTGATACTTGTTTTGGAGACATCCATCCTGGAGAACATAGCGATCAAAGTGCCGTTCGGTATCGATGGCTTTAAAGTAATCATGCTGCTGTCTGTGCCTCTGCTTTACTGCCTCATCAACGCTATCATCGAGGACCTCAATGGAGCAACGCGTTATCATTCCCAAAGTTGTTTTGTGAGTACCTGTTTGGACATTGTGGACTGTTTCGTCCTTGTGGAAGTCTTGCTCAAGTACGAGGTCCTCAACATCTACCTGCGTTATACCATCATCTCGGTGTACTTCATTGCCCTTATGGTCCCTGTGATTTGGCTTTATGAACTGACCGCCTCTGAGATGAACTGTCGCTGGGTTTGGGCGAGGTTCTTCCCCGGCATCCTTGTCAATGCACCCCTGTTGGTGGTCAGGTGTTTCCATGTCTTTGTTTACAACCTGCCTGTATCGGTGTTTATGTTCAAGAACATCTTCTTCTTGGGCTGCAAGTCAATAGAGCTGCTGGAGCAGTGCTTTGCAATGAAAGGTGCCCGGAGGTATGCCAGCGGAAGCAACCAGGCCCAGTTTTCGCACTGTGTTTCTGAGAACGACATGTGCCCACATGGGTATGTCAACACACTTGCTGTCAATACGCAGTCCTAGATGAGGGCGCCTGACAGTCAAAAATATTGATCGTGGCAACATTGGACTTCACACACGGGATAGCCTACCGAGGCACCAGAGCAGGTGTTTAATTTCAGCCTATCCAAACGCCCAGGGTTTCCAACAGGTGCTAAAACCAAAACATTCGTCTACCATAATATGCATTCCAACACCTGTCAGTGACTGGACTTTTTTTCGGATGCCTTTTACAAGAATTAGGCCTACTATCCTCGTTGACCAGTGGTTGTAATAGTGATTTGTGAATTGCAGTGATTTGCACTTGTAATTTGTGGGGCACTTTAAGGGTGAGAAAAAGGGAAAAAAATATTGATCAAGTATTACGCAGGTGCAATATGGATTATGTGGTGTTCAGTAAGACATGTCCGAAATCTTTTTTTGATGTAAAGTGGTGTTTTATACTAATGTCACATAAATGTGGTGGATTTTTTCAAACCAGGGCAACCAGTTTTCTAACGTTAACTCTGAGACCACATTATCATTTGGTACAATTAGATGTATAAACTTCCTCGTATAGAAAGTATTTTGACCTACAGTTAGGGCCATAAATATTTGGACATCTGCACAATTTTCGTCTTTTTGGTGCTGTATACCATCCCAATGGATTTGAAATGAAACAAACGATATGTACATTAACAGCAGACTTTCAGCTTTCATATGGGGGTGTTTGCGTCCAAATCGAGTGAACTGTGAAGGAATTATGACATTTTCTATCAGTGCCACCCCATTTTTAAGGGACCAAAAGTAATTGGACAGTCTAGTATTTATACATCAAACTTTCAATTTTTAATTATTTGGTTGCAAATACTTTCCAGTCGGTTACAGCCTATAATTTGCAATCCATAGACATCAATAGACACTTGGTTTTATCTCTGGTGATGCTATGGTGAGCTCTCTATTGCAACAGTCTTCAGTTCCTGCTTATTCTTAGGGTATTTTCCCTTCAGTTTTGCCTCCAGCAAGTGAAATGCTTGCTCAACCGTACTCAGGTGAGGTGATTGACTGGGCCATTGAATAATATTCCACTTTTTTGGGGTAGAAATGGCTTAGTGGCTTTCAGATGAAGCTTTGGGTCATTGTCCATCTGCACTGTGAAGCATTGTCCAATCAGTTCAGAACCATTAGGTTTAATATGGCATGGTAATATAGCCTGAAAATCTTCAGAATTCATCCTGTGGCTTTTGTCTGTAGTCCTCATCATCAATAAATACAAGGGGAAAATAGTATTGACAGATATGCATGCCCACACCATGACACTACCACCACCATGATTCACTGATTGGGTGGTATGCTTTGAATCATGAGCAGTTCCTTCCCTTCTCTATACTCCTTACTTCCTATTACCCTTGTACAAGATGATTTTTGTCTCCTCTGTCCATAGGATGTAGCTAAAGACCTATACAGTCTTTTTAAGACGTTGTTTGGCAAAGCCAAATCTGGTATTGCTATTTCTGATGCAATCAATAATTTATATCTTTTAGTGAACCCTCTGTATTTCCTATGGTGAAGTGTTCCTCAATGTTCTTGATCTTTTTCTTGATTGTTGCCTTGGACATGTATCCACCGTTCACCTGGACACTGTTCTACATCTGGCCAACTGTTGGGAGATGGGTTTTTGTTCACCAGATACAGAATATTGTCTGTCATCCACAGCATTTGTCTTCCGTGTCTGCCAGGTAATTTGGTGTTGCTCTGGTATTTATTTTTTTCCAACATTCTGAACTCTTGAATTAGTCATATTCAATGTTTCCCCATCTCTCAAATGTTTGTTTTGATTTTTTTCAACCTCATGATGGCTTGCATCACTGATGGTGACAGGTGGACTTTGGATCTCATGGATATTCCGTAAAAATATATGGAAATGCAAATGGAACACTTCAAATGAACTCTAAGACCTTGTATTGACATCTTGGTAATAGTGTAGTAAGGGAATAACATACATCTGACTGGAAAATAGCTGAGAAGCCTACTGTCCAATTACTTTTGATCCCTTGAAAAGTGGGCAACACACACAAAAAACGTTACTATTTCATTCCTGTTTATGCGATATGGATTATAACACCCTCACATTAACGCTGAGAGTCTACAGTTAATGCACAGCTTGTTTGTTTTATTTCAAATCCATTGTGGTGGGGTATAGGGTGGAAAAGGATGATGATTGTGTTGCTGTCCAAATATTTCTGGCCCTAACTGTATATCCTGAAATGTCTCATTAAGTAACATATGCCATCTAGGCCTACTTTAATAACTCGACGACCCTCCTGCCTATAGGCATGAATTAACTTAATAATGTGGAAATGCACTGTCATTTCTGGCATTCAACCTGCTTACAATAACAACAGGCCTTTGACTGACTGTGTAATTCTGAAATATCGTTTTATGTTGACATTTGTTTTTACAATGGCGACTTAACTCCGTTGCTTTGTCAAACTACCTCTTTGTAACAAGGTCCTTATTTGTAAGCTGAATGTGTGTGCCTGAACAGCAGTAGGCTAACCTACTTACTGAGAGGCTTCTACTTCTCCCTCTTCTGAATCACCATCATTCAACATGAAACCGTAAAGGATGCCCTGCCGTGGCCGCGTAATGGCATTTCGATCGACTTCATCAGTCGGCCAAGGCGCACTCAATTACGCCAATTTGAACTCAAACCAAGTGGACGCGTGCGCGCACACACAGACGCAGGCATGCCTACAATTTGCAATGATATGCCTGAATTATTGTTAACATACTTTCATATTTAAGAGACAAAGGCGGAAAAATAAATAAACCCAGATAACAACGACCTGGAGAATAAATTTGGGCCTTTGCTGGGAAGTGGAATGATTTCCCCCAAACTGCAACTAAAAAGTTACGCATGGCTGAATTGGAATCAAGCGGCCATCGAGGTCCAACGCAAAGTAAAGCAACAAAACCGATGTAAGCTACAATGGGAATGCTGTTTACCAAGCCTTATAGTATCCTAAAGGCTGTTCTCTGAAATAATTGTTATGAAGGAACGCAGCACAACGCACCATCTTGGTGCACCAGCGTGCTGTGATGTATTACTCTCTGGATGTGGAAATATGCAGGCCAGCAGTGCATTAAGTAAATGACTCGTATAATTTCTGGCTCTCTGATGTGGAAAGTCTGTCTATTTCAAACCTTGTAAAGTAGGCTGGCTTTAAAAAAACCTGACACATGAAAGAGACACCTTTTTTGTCCCAAGGGCTCTTATTTCCAGGAGACATTTTGATTTATAACACGCCAAAGTTTGAGGTCCATTATTTCTTTCATTTTTTGAAACAATCTGGCAGAATATGTACAATTCACTTTTCAGTATAATGATTCCATATTGGAGGAACATATGAAAGCACAGTAATCTGAAACCTAGGCCTACCAAAGAATGTGGCAATGTATTTATTTCAAAGTTGGCTGTTTATTCAATGTGAAAACAAACAAAACAGATGCGCACATACTTTTGGCTCAATTTTTCTTTGTCTATGCACACAGTTGTTTTGGAATTGTAGGCAGTAAATACACCAGGTTCCACTTCCTTAATAAAAGTAAATCATCTGTGTCCAACATTGTGAATCTGTAAATCTGTAAGATTTTCTAAAAAGTAGCCTACTTACTCTATGTACAATCAAATTATGAAAAATAACTGGCATCCAAAATAAACAAACATGCTTACACAAAAACTGTTTGATTTATGTAGAGAGGTATGTATACGTAATGTATATGATATAAAATTGTATAGGTATATACAGTTTACAGGGTGTCGAAAAGATGTATAAGCTACACAATTTAAATCATTGTAAATATGTGTTAATTAAAATGTGAAATAGAATGTATAGACATCAGACTGTTTTGTCACCATCTGTTTTCAAAGTGGCATCCATTGTGGTCCAAGCACCGTTGACAATGCAAATCTTTTGGTAGTGAATTCATTTCCAATGGCTGTTATCAATTCAGTGGCTGTTGCAGGTGTCATGGTTGACTGGCTTTAGAATAGGCGCGGTGACAAAAAAATAAAGTGATGTCTATGAATTCCATTACACTTTGGAAATCATATTTGGAAGTGTGTACATGTTTGTGACACCCTGTAGTATTGTTGGAATACTCCCCTGTATATTTATGTTTTATGTAAAAAAGTGGAATGTCTGCTCACAAGTGAATGGTTCTGAGCCTACACACTTAATTAGTTAATTCATGTACAAACAGCTATTTACACATGAGGCAAAAACAGAAGGCCCTATGCCTCGGAATGAAAACAGGTTATTAAAAAAAAAAACAGAAACACACACAACATAAAACAATTTTTGTACAAAGATTTCACAGCTACATTACATAATGCTGATCATCAGTGCTTGGTACTGCCCCAGAGTTGTAGAGATGATGACAATGATGATGACGAGGATGGCGATACATTTCTATTAGTTCCGATACATTTGTCTATAAAAACTTCACGGCCTATTGAAGTCACATTCAGTTTGTCTTGACAGTTCAAACAACAGAGACAACAAAAAATATTTTCCAAAGACTGCACAATGTGATGGCCGGGGCTGTACGACTGATCACCAGTGCTAGGCGCTATCCCAAGAGTCGTAGTCCAACATCCTGGGGTTGGCCAAGTACAGAGACTGCTGGAGGGCTGCCAACGCTTGCAAAGAGGGAGAGGGAGAGGGAGAGGAGGGCGGAGGGGAGGAAGAGGAGGAGGAGGTGGTGGAGGAGGAAGGTGGGGGGTCACTGGTGGGGGTCTCCCTTGACCCGTAGCCCTGGTCGGAGCCACGCGAGCGCCTCTTTTCAAAGTCCTCCTCCTCCATCTCCTCCGGCTTCAACCTCACCATCACCTCCTCCTGCATCTCCCCCTGCTGCTCCATACCCACCTCCCTCAAGTTCTCCACCACCATCATGACCTCCCCATGTCCATCTCCATCCCCTGCACCCACCTCCTCCTCCAGCCCCCACCCCACCTCAGCTGCCTCCCGTTGCTCCTCGTAGCCCCTCTCGTCTTCTTCCAGCTCCAGGGGCTGGTGGTGGAGGGAGCAGGAGGAGTAGGGACTCCCCAGAGCCTGTGGTGTGGGCACGGGGGGTAGGAGAAGCGGGGGCAGGGGCAGGGGCAGGGACAGGGGCGTTGGCTGGACAGTCAGCTCGTGAGGGACAGGCACATCCAGCGGCGTCAGACACTGCTGCAGGGACAGCAGCTTCTGCAGGGCTTGCAGCGAGGGCTTGTTGTACGTCGCGTTCCCACTCGCGCATACGCTGGCTGGAACGCTGGCAAGCGACGGTTGCGGCACTTCCTCATTTCTGAACGGCTCGTCTGTCAGCGACAGCTCGCTGGCCTCCTCCTGCTCGACCGGTTTGGCCCTGAGCTGCTGCTGGTAGCTGGTGCTGGCGGCCAGTGGCTCGTGGCGACACACGACACTCGGCACATTCTCCGCGCCGCCACCAGCAAGGGGATGGTGCACGTCCGGTTGCAGCAGATAGACGGGCGGGTTAATCAATTCGCCAGGTCGGTTCTGGTTCAGATGCTGGTCCCACGGGTCCAGATCCAGCACATGCACGGATACTGGGCCGCCCGCATCGATTGAGTTTATCTCCGGGGTCAGCTCGTGGACTCTCTGGGCCGGGTGGTCGTTAGGAACCACGTCCACCTCGTGGACCAGCACGGGAGGGCCTGCGTTCAGGAGCGGCTGGCACTCCAGGATGGGAGGGATGGCACCAGCGGGGAGCATAAGCAAGGGATCTGTTTCGTCACCCAATCCCTCATCGCCGCCCAGGACCTCCCTTTCGAACCAGTCCGGGTGCTGCTGCTGGTAGTCCCGGAAGGTCTCGACGGCATCCTTCAGCGCTTGACCCGAGGGGCACCTGCACAGTAGATAATAATAATAACAATAAGAAGAAGAAGAAGAAGAAAAAGAAGAAGAAGAGGAAAAAGAAAATATGTTGTATGAGCATTTTTATTTATTGTTACATTTATCCAGAGGTGTCAAAAGTGAAAGTAAAAGTGAAAAAAACAAACAGTTTCCTTCCACCACAGCTAACTTGTTTGAGTAACTAGTTGGCCTATGTACTTGTCTTAGTATCAGCTGACTCTGCGCTGGTTGGATGAAGTTTGTGGTGGGCTTGTGTTCTTCTGTAACAACAGTTTCTCTATCTCATTATATACAATGGAATAAATGGTGCAACAGCTGTGTAATATCATGTGCGAGTGTTGCACTTACACTATGAATTTATTTTTTTGCTTTTGACACCTCTGCATTTCACTTAGCTGATGCTTTAATTTTAATGGGTGTTGGTTCATGTCCCTGGGGCTCAAGGTGAAGGTATACAGATTCTCTCTCTCTCTCTCTCTCTCTCTCTCTCTCTCTCTCTCTCTCTCTCTCTCTCTCTCTGTCTGCTAGAAGTTTCATTTTTACAAAACAAATAACTTTTTGGTGAGAATAGTTCCCAGGCTAAGTACTGAAACGGCAATCACGCCCCTGCATTGTGATGGGATTATACAGTAACCAATTAAAAAAAAAAAAACAACTCAATACAGGCTGGAGTTAGCACGGGCCCAGCTTCTCTTGCTGAAAAACACACACACACACACACACACACACACACACACACACACACACACACACACACACACACACACACACACACACACACACACACACACACACACACACACACACACGTCTTCACTTTCCTATGTCAACAAAGGCACGGAATATCACTATAACACCAACTTTAATATTAGAAACTAATACTAATACTTAAACTAATCCTTCACCTGAAGTAGTCGTCCGGCCCGAGGCCCTGGACACAGTTGACGCAGTCTGGCCGGTACTTCTCCATGTCCTGGATGCGGAAGATGAGCTCCTCGAAGTGCTTCATGAGCCTGTATCTATGGGGGTAGATAATAATAGTTTTGGCAAAGGACACGCTCAACTTCTTGGAAAACGAAAGTCTTTGGGTGCGAGATAAAATGTATCAACTTAAAGGGCAACTCCTGCCAATTTCAATGTGCTGTTGTATTGCTCACGCTACCCTTGACTTGTCAGTAGCTGGTGACGCCGCAGTTTTTGGCCTAGCCCTTTCCGAGATATGAGCTATTCTAATGGGGGCAACTTTTGTTTACATTTTAAAAAAAATGAACATAGGCCTACTCCAAATATTTTCCCAAAAGGTATCGCTGTTTGCTAGCTGTCTGCTGATGTTGCACAACCTTTTGGATGTTTTTGGGAATAAATAAAAATGTTTTTTTGAAATGTAAACAAAAGTTGCCCCCATTAGAATAGCTCATATCTCGGAAAGGGCTGAGCCAAAAACTGCGGCGTCACTGGCTACTGAAAAGTCAAGGGTAGCGTGAGCAATATAACAGCACATTGAAATTGACAGGAGTTGCCCTTTAAGGAAGAAAAATCCGAACTCACGCACTGATGAAGGCTTGATAGCCGAAACGCGTTTGCTTTTTGGACATGGTGGTAATATAAATAAATAATGAGACGCAGTTTGTGAGTGCAGATTTTTCTTCCTTAGGTAGATAACAATAATAATAATAATAATAATAATAATAATAATAATAATAATAATAATAATAATACTTTTGCTTTATATAGTTCCTTTTAAAACACTCAAAGTTGCTTAACATGGTATCTGTGTAGGTGTGTGTGCGGGTGTGTAGGTATGTACTGTAGGTGCATGCTTCTTGTGGAAATAAGCAGCCAAAGGCCTTCAAAAAAGAGATGTGTTTTGAGGTGTTGTTTAAACATGGCCAATGAAGAGGAAAATGTGTTTTTTCAAAAGGTCTCAAAGTCTCATGGAAATTATCTGTGTACTTTTTTCCCCTCTGCATTCCAAATACATCAAACAGGTTACAAGTGCACAAATTCCTCATCACAAGTACACAAATTTCATGCTACACCTCACAAACGAATATTTGCTAACACTTTATTTTAAGGTTCACATGTTAGCCACCAATACATGCCTAACCGCACAAGTCACCTATAAGACATTTGTTCAAGACATTTGTTCAAAATCAACTATGTGTTTATATTCACAAATGCCTTGTAAGGCCTTTATTATTGATGTAAATGTAATGAGGACCTAGTAGGCTCTCAACACGTCTTATTAGTCACTTAGACAGACAGTCATTATTCATGTATCAGTAGCTAAAATGTTAACCCTATTGTAAATTGTTACTGAATATTTGGTAACACTTTACTTGACACCGGTGTCAAATGCATGTCATGACAGTGTCATAATAGTGTCATGGCACATGCACGTGTCATAAACAGTATGTCCATGTCATAAACATTTTATGACTGTTGGCCTGAAGTGACATTTGGTTATATGTTTATGACATTGACATAATGTTTATGACTTATCTATGACTATTATGACACTGTAATGACACCGCATATGACACCGGCGATAAGTAAAGTGTTACCAAATATTTGTAGTATTTGTACGTACTTGGCGGCGATGTGGAAGAGCGAGGGCACGTCGTGCTCGCTGCTGATGTCCTCGAAGTAGGCCACCAGGTACTTGCCCAGCGAGGCAGCGCGCTGCAGGTCGGGTGCCATGAGATGGATCGCCGGCGTGGTCATGTCGTCGTTGGGCGAGCGCACGTCCTCGCGCAGCGTCACTGGATGCTGGACGCCGCACATGGCGTCCCACTTGGCGCGCACGCCGCGCGAACACAGCACCAGAACCTTGGTGGGAAGAGCACTTTATCGTCACCATAGGTGTGCACAGAGAGGGACGAGGTGGTGCTAAAGCACCGGCCCCTTTGCCCTACTGGACATTTTTTTTTCCATTTTTGTCACAATGTCATGTGGTCCATGATAAGTTACGAACGGTTCACGATGCAAAGCATGTTACAATAATGCCCCAATACAATATGGCCTCTATGGCCTAGTAAGGCAGTCGGTAGTTCCACATGCTCCCCCAAAATCTCTGTGCATGCCACTGATTGTCACATACACTATACAAGTACACACATGCATACAAGCGCACACATACAGGTAGAAACCTACAGTGAGATGTAGAGTGCAAGCACAGCACCAAGGACCTTAATGGGAGTAATACACAGTTAAAAAATGGGGAGGTAATATTCCACCTTGTCGATGCGGCGCCTCTGCTGCTCCAGCCAGGGCAGACGGCCCACCGTGCCCAGCCAGGTTGAGTCCAGCAGGTCCACCACCACCTCCGTGGCACACTTGGCCTGCAGGAAGGCGCACAGCTTCAGCACGATGTCCGTGTAGAGCCGGTGATCCTGCGAGTAGATGATGAGGATGGTGCGCGGCTTGAAGGTCGGCTGGCTGGCGGGCAGCGGCGTGACGGGGGCGAGAAAGTGGGGGAGAATTTTTCCTGTGAGAAAGACAATTGGAAAACGGAATTAGAATGGGATACAATACTGCCGGAAAGTTTGAGAGAGAGTGAGAATCATTTAAACTCTAAGCGATAATGACATATTACGAATGGCTATAACCAAGTCATAATGTATTTCTAAAGACTGTAATGTCGTAATAATGTAGTACTATGGTAGTCATTTAAAAATAACTAGTATAGCGTTCCACTGGTGTAAAAATGCACATTATGAGGCTAATCACACTTTTCATACAAGGACAGGATCATAATACTAATACAAAACATTGTGAGCACTTATCTTGTGAGAGTCAAGGAGTCAGAATCAAAATTTAAAATGCAACAATGAGAATGTGACAACTTTAATTGATCACAGCCAATCACGCTGTGGCGATGTTATCAATGCAGCATGTGGAATACAAAACAACCAGAGGGTTTAAGAATCATAATTTGATATGTGTTACTGTCCTTGGCCACACGTTTTAGACAAAAAACAAATGTACCAAAACATACTATATTATTATAGTATTATTACCATACTATATTATATTATACTATATTATTATTCACACTCTTTAATCACAGGCTAAAAGTGCCTCAAGGAGAAAAAAACAACAACTATGATTTGAACACAAGTACAGATATCTTATTCTCAGTACAGGTATGTGATTTTTTTGTCACACACTTTTACAGAAGGATTAAATATTTCCTTTTTGTCCACACTGTTGTGTTGTAAAGCACACAATACAACAGTTCGACTGAAAATGAATCAAGGAAGTACTTACTAGTTCACTATTCAATAGCTTGTTCTCTGGAAATGATAATCACACACCTTTCTGGCTGGTCTTGCGGTGCAGATACACCCACGCAGAGCAAAAGGCCAGTGTGCAGGTGAACACCAGCCCAGCCACTATGGCAATGAACATCAGGGACTTCTCTGGTTTTGGTGGCGGAGGAGAGGGAGTAACTACAGAAAGAAAAACAAAAAGCACAGATTATATTACTGAGCACCTGGGGAAGAGTCCTCTATTGTCTCTGATGAGTGAGAGTTACTTATCTACCTGGGCATATGTTGAAAGACTGTTTTCTTCGAGGGCAGTCATTGGCGCATGCCTGAAAAAATGGCTGGATCTAGGCATCCAAAAATAAAGAAGAATACATAAGTACTTAAAACAAACTAACAGACAGACCACAGACAGATACAATGCAGACTGTAGATAAACTTTGTGACAACATTTAGATTTTTACAAAACAAATTAACCATTGGGTGGCATTTAGCTTGTTTCCTTGGCTACAGAATGAAACACTAACCTCTACATTGTGAATGGATTATTCAGTAACCAATCAAAACAGAAGCAGAGGGAATATGTAACCAGACGGGTTGCAGTTGAATGTTCTAATCTACACTGAAGCATTAGATCAACACAACGCTACACAGACCACAAGTGACCCACTAAAAACACACAAGAACGGAAAAAAGAAACGCTAGTAGGCCTGTGCTGGCCACTAAAGTGTGGTTTCAAACAGGTTTGCTCCTAAATTATTATGTTTTTTTTTTATTTATAGCGCATGTAATGTGGAGTGAAATCAAACAAAAAACAAAGCTGCGGTTAAAGAAAATCAACAAGGATAGAATAGCAACACACAAATATATGCAATTCAGCAATTCACAAATATATTATGCAATTCGCAATTCAGATCAGCAACTTTCCTATCTACAAACGCATAGTAGGCCTATATAAAGATAAGACCAATCAGACTACACTCTGTATTATCTCCCTTAGGAGCCACCAAATGTGGAGCACTGACTGTTCTATGACTCTGACAAACCGTTGCAATCAGAGACGGAAAACCGTGACAAACATCATTCGACAATTACCCACTCATTGGGGGCGGTGATTTGAATATTATTGTCCAGAGGTCTGGTGTGAACGAATTGCATTATATTACAGTGTATGATGTACACTCACCTGAACCGTGAACTCACAGCAGTATGACGGGAACTTTGCAAGATCATAAATGACAGTCAGGCGCGTCGCGTTAGTCACCTGGAAGACAAACACACAGCTACTGTTAAGAACCATATTAGCATGCAGTGACTCACAGGTGAGATTTTGTGTGCAATGTTGAGCTAAGAAAAACACACACACATCCGTCTCAGTACCATTGGCTAATTAACTAAATAAAGTAAACTGGAACAACAAACATGAAGTCTGCAGCACCAGGCTCCTGTTTCTCATTCTTTCAGTATGACGTTTTGAGCAGCATGCATATTCCCTTCATAATTCGTTTTTGGGTGATGTGAGGTGGTGGGTTTTGTGTGCAAGACTGATCAAGAAGTCAGGTAAACTTTAAATGTTACTCAAGGGTACGAACATACACTGGAGAAATCAGTGCTGGTGACCTGGGCAAAAAGCTTGAATCAGTGAAAAGGGTGCCCCACTTTCTAAATACATCTCTTTTCGTACAAAAGATAGATGATCAATGCCTTTTAATGACTTTTAATGACTTCATTTTCACACAGACATTCCTAACGAGTATACACGTGATGGTACATCAACCAATTAGGCTGGTATGTGAAATATGTTGGCAGGCAGGTCTCAAACTGGATACATCAGAATGAACTTTTTATATATATATATAAATCAATATAGAATCCTATCACAAAATTAAAATCATTATATATTTTTTCAGAGGTGTATGAAGTAGAGGTAGAATTAGACCTACTGATGCAGCACTAGTACATGATCTTTCATCATTTCTACACCAGTTATTCCACTGTACCTAATGAGGTACATACACAGTAAGAGTACTTTTTCTTTACGATATACACCTCTGTATATGTTTGGCCATGTCGGTAAGTATGGGCTAAAGAACGAAATACCACTAGTCTTGCAAAAAGAATTCTGGGAATTAGCCGTGGAATGGTCATTGTCTTTGCAGTGAAATCTTGCGAATTCAAGAATTTGATAATCTGCTTGGTGCTCAACACACATTTACGTTTAGTTTTTGATGTCGTTAGACGCCATGTCTCTTGATGTCTTGTCTTTACAGGCTTTTTAGCACAACAGGAAGTGGAATGAGTGCAGTAGCTGTTGTTGTTACAGTAGGGATCCTCTCGCTTCACTCTGATAAGATCTCCAGTACAAAGGTAAACACACCTCACAAAAGTTAGCTTTCTGCTGACATGGAAGACAGGATGTGCCTGCTCTCTCTCTCTCTCTCTCTCTCTCTCTCTCTCTCTCTCTCTCTCTCTCTCTCTCTCTCTCTCTCTCTCTCTCTCTCTCTCTCTCTCTCTCTCTCTCTCTCTCTCTCTCTCTCTCTCTGCTTTGCTATAGGCCTATATCAAAGTAGGCCTAACTTGCTTGAGCACCCAACACTATAGATTTTAACTAACTGCTTTCTGTGTAAAAAGTGATACTGATTCAGAGAAATCAATGTATCTGCAATCTGCCTGTCTCAGATCTGTACAGTATGCATACCATAATGCTATGATGCTTTTGTTTATTTGTGTGTGTGTGTGTGTGTGTGTGTGTGTGTGTGTGTGTGTGTGTGTGTGTGTGTGTGTGTGTGTGTGTGTGTGTGTGTGTGTGTGTGTGTGTGTGTGTGTGTGTGTAACAATGTACACACAATCTACATAATGATCTGATGGAATTTTCGACACATTACCAGTACCTTTGACACGTCCTGTGGATCACTCTTGCTCTTCCCACACTGCAGGGTGACGCGGTAGGGGTCTGAGCGGAGTTCAGCGGGGACAAAGCCCAGGGTGACAGTCCCCTGGCCCTCCGCCTTGCTCAGGCTGATGTTGGGATGCCACTGGTATCCTGTGTTGGTGCCCAAAATGGTTGGAATTTGACAAAGTTATGTTTTACTCTGAGGCGTGGAAATACTAATGTAAAATGTATCAACCTCATTTGGTACAGTGGAATAACTAGTGTCATCAGTAAAGTAACCCAACTAGTTGCATCAGAGTATCTTTTTAACTTTATAGACCTCTGGTTTTACTTCTATTACATTGGCTGTGTATACTACATGAGTTGCACTGCACTTAGAAAAAAATATGTTTTTTTAATCCAAAGCTACTTACAAAAGAGGGCTAAAGATGTTATAATTTTTCCATGATAGGAAATATTTAAATATGTTTTATTGTATGCAAGTCTGCCTGTAATCCTTCCAGTGAATACATTAATTGCCATGCGTCTTGCTACTAGTCATATCTGTCAATAATGCTTTCTTTGACATGGACTTCGACTTATTGTGCATCGTGCAGATCACTCAAAACTGAAACGTATGTAAACAAACAAAAGACAGAGTGAAACAGCCACCCATTCCACCACATTCCTGAAATTTGTACATTTGTAAACTTATTATACAATGACATGTTCTAAATGCGTATTAAATATGAACAGTTTCATTGCAAATGACTCAAACACCATTTTTTACTTTTGCATTTTATGATTGGAAACGACTGTTCAGACGTCCTTTCATCTATGTGTGAATTCTTGCCATTCAAATATTTTAAGAACATATCCTATTCAACCTACATAAAAATGCATTTGCAATGCACTGCAATGCCAAAAACAAAAATGTAAATTTCTCAAAATGTTCCAAAATGGATTAAGTCATGTTGCAACGATTCTCTTCATATGCTGGTGTCCTGTAAACGTGGTGCTTGCCCTGTAATGGTCTGAAAATAGGACAGCTGTTTTAGGAACCCTTACCTCTATCCACACATATTTTGGCTCTCTGGATTTGTGGATCATCACAGCCTAAAACACACAACATAATACACACGTTAATAAGCACGGTATAAAGCACAATAAAACATAGTCACAGTCTTGAGGAGATTTCTTAACGCAAACCTAAATGCATTACCAAGACTGCAAACAATAACATGCACAGTCTAAACATTTCAACCACTACGGCATCACTATATCACTTATGTCCTGATCTCAAACATGGGCGGACATCCCGGGTGCACAAAGCAAAAACCCTGCCACATATCTTATTCAGCCAATTCAATAAACCAGGTGAGGTGATACTAATTACCACACCCCTTCAGCCAGGTTAACAAGCTAATAATTGAAATCACATGTGTTTGCAGCACAAACAGAAGGAATAGCTTTTTTAAAGTATTTTTTCTGGGCTTTTTGTGACTTTACTCTGAAAGAATATGAAAGGATGTGCCGAAAGGATAGCAAAGATGTGAGAGGAAAGCAGTGGGGAGAGAGAGATGGGGTACAGTTGGGAAATGACCCTGCCCATACTCGAACCAGCGTCCCACATATATGATACGGGTGCCCTACAGCAACCCCCAAACAATTTTCATAATCTCAATCCAGCTTGTCCGCCCCTAATCACACACACTACTGTACACGATGGCTCTACCTTTAACAGGGATTCTCTGCTCCACCTTGTCGTAGCTGTGTAAATAGTTTGGCTTGGGCAGACTGGCGACAGCCACATGGTACTGCTCATCAGGAACCACAATCACTGGGTCGGATGTAAAGGACCACTGAGGGAGGGAGATTTTGGGATGAGTAAGACGTAAAATAGCCTACATAAAGTAAATAAAGTAAATACGCACAAAAGCACAACAAAACATAGTCATCATCTTGAAGACATTTCTAAAAGCTGAAATGGATTACAAGACTGAAAACACTTAGGGAGATTTTGGGACGAGTACACAGTAAAAAAATGAAACGTTAATATTCTAAAGTAAACTTGTACAGGCTAGTCTAACTCCAGATAGCATATAACACTGTGGAGAGTCAAATTACTCCAATAGTGGAGTCCTAAGTCAGTGTAAAATTTTGCAGATGGCCAGCGTAATTTCAACAATAACCTTCAACGCTCTGCTCCTGGTACTGGACTTAACTTTGAAAAGTTTACACTAATCAAAGAGTAAAATTATCAGCATTTTTGAGTGGGACCAAATGTCATCTGAAATGGAGTTGATTTAAACTCTTGCAGAGCTGAAATAACACTGGTATTTTTTTTACTGTGTAGGCAAGTCTGATTACAAATTAGGCCACTATACTGTCTTTCCTCACCACTTTCCTCACCAGTTCACTTATGTTCTTCTTCATCCTAGGAAATTTTTCCAGGAAAATGTATTTTAAACAGATGCGCTGATTGGTACCCAGGTGCAACACAGACAGCTCCGCACCCTTTAGAAACCGAATGCTCCCTGTTGAAAGACAATTATATGAGAAATTAAAATGACAGAGCCCTAGTCTAGATGGTAATTGCGCCTTCATAATAAACAACAACAACAGACTGATCACGCTTACCGTCGTCTCTCGCTTTCCATTGCGCCAAAATCACTGGGTGCAGATCCCCATTCGCATCTTTACTCACGTCCACCTTCACCTCCAAATCCCTCGGCGATGTCGGAGTATACATGCTGTCGGTAAGCCAGACCTCATCCAAGCAGTTATCTGAAAGGTTAGAGAGAAGTTTATGTTGAAGTTTTGAGTTCGTTTGAAGAAACCACTCTCTATATAGCCTATGGACTTCGAGTCAAATTGCCTTCGTTAAGTCGACAAAATGGTAATAAAGAATTCGTGGAGTGTAGCCTATTTACCTGTCTCGACTCTGCAACTCAGTTCCTAAAAAGAACACAAGAGAAAACAAATTGAAACCAGATTTCTCATAGTAGTAGCCATAAGGTCTATGCATTGTCCGCGGTCCGCCCGCGTCCACCTCAGGTGTCAAATCACTCATGCTTAACTATTCGATCTTCCCAGAAACTTTCCAGAATTCGATGCGTTTTAATTCAGCAGCCACAAACATCACAGGCTAGTTGAACTAGGCAATGTTCATTAAAAATCCAATGCGAGTAGGCCTACACACTTACCGGCTGGCTACAGTTACGGGGAAGTTTCAGAATTTCGAGGCCATATATTCCAGAAATCAGCATGAAGAATAAACTGGACAAAAACATCGTTGCGGAGTTCGTCTGACACGGAATATTATAGACCATTATCACATCCCACGTCTGGGTAAAACCGATTAACTATCTGTCCATGATTCGCTTTGAGGGTAACCATACAGCGCAACACCACACATATCTTCGCAGAATCTACGGGACTGTGGCTATGAGCGCACCGCGAGATGAGGTTCAGAGTTAAGTAGACCTTCCTGTAACTTCCTCGTTGCGCTAGAACTATGCAAATACCAGCGTGCTGCGTATGCTAGGACTACGACGTACACCTGCGGGCACTTTACTGGTAATGTCGTAGAACTACCTCGCCTACAGTGCGCGTGGGGGAGTGTGCGTCAAAATGAAACTGGATAGATAGGCTATGTCTGCGCATTTTCTGAATCCAACACACTCGGGGCCTTTCTCGTTTATTTTGAATTGTCAAGCATTCATGTTATAAACTATAGTTATAACAAGTAAGCCTAGGGCTAAACAAGGCATAGGCCATCAGCGGTGCCAAATGCGCAAGGATCATACCCAAAATGAAACATTCTGCAGCATCATGGACAGGTTTAATTTCAAAACCTTCGAATATTGCAAAATACACTAATATAATCGTTGTTGTCGTATGGAGTGCGATACTGATATTACCACATGGAATAGGCTGCTGGAATGAACGTTTTGCCCTAAATGTTTGGGCTAGGGGGGCCTACACAAGCATGGTGCGCAAGTTCCACGCGCGATGCTGCGGTCTGCCCTTTAGCGCCCGTAGCCAATACCAACATAATTTGGCCGCATATCGACATGATTTAGGCTATCCACATAACCCTTCAGAAAAAAAACATAGGCCTAGGCCTACGATAGCATACCCTTGAACACAACCCAAAACTAGACGGCCATGTAGGCCTATACAAACGGGGATTTGAATGCAACAACTGGCATTACACGATAATACATAAGTTGGCCTTAGTAAATAAGTAAGTAAGTAAGTGAATAAATAAATAAATAGTTGCATACAGGACCTTATTGTGGCCGTCAGACATGTTTTAACCAGATCAACGCAGGGTGGCGCTGTTGTCCAGATGAATCCTAAATCTCGTTGGAATATTAACCCATTGAGTTTTGGATGAAAACAGTGGACAATTTATAGGCTATGATCTATTCGGTCCAGACCAGTAGGCTGTAGGCCTATCAACTATTGCGTAAAATCCAGACTATCCTGTAGGCAAAGGTGTAGGTTGGTTTGGAAAGTGGTGGGGACATTAATATGACTATTTGTCTAGGTAGGCTGCACTATTTTTGCTATCAAGTCAAGTCAAGTCAGCTTTTATTGTTACTTTCTTCATATGCCTCATACAAGGAAAATGAAATTACGTTTCTCTCTCTATACCATGGCAAGACATAGACATACACAGGACTGACATTTTACAGACTGACATAAAGTGCAAGACAGGACAGGTAACAGTGATGGACTGGTAACAAGTAATTAATATAAATGAACATGTAACATTGAACATTTAACATGTAGACAAAAAGGTAGGATAAAAATAGAATGGAAGACATTACAATAATCAGACAACAATAATAGTGACAGTATCAATAGTAACCATAAATAATAATAATAGTTAAATACAAAAGTGGTAAGATTGGAGTAGCAGAATTGTAAGCAGCATGTTGTATTGTCTTATTGTTCAAGTGAGGTAGTGCAGGATGGTGCAAAGTCACATAGTGCAGTTCATAGGGAAAGGGTAATGTGGTTCTTTCTTCAATGGGGGGGGGGGGGGGGGGCAGCAAACAGCGCTGGTGTATGTTGCAGGATCAAGGCAGTTCTTGTTATTGAAGGACTGAGGTAGCTCAGGTAAGGTGCAGTCCCATGGTGCAGTAGGCCACCATGTCCTGTGTGTGTGTGTGTGTGTGTGTGTGTGTGTGTGTGTGTGTGTGTGTGTGCGCGTGTGCGTGTGTGCGTGTGTGTGTGTGTGCGCGCGCGTGTGTGTGTACTTGTGGGGTAGTGCACGTGCAGTCACAAAGTAGTAAAATAGTGTAGTTCCATATGTACTGGTGTGTGTGTGTGTGTGTGTGTGTGTGTGTGTGTGTGTGTGTGTGTGTGTGCGCCCGCGCGCACGCACGCATGCACTTGTGCAGTAACTGGTGCAGGTGCAGTCACAGTGCAGATCCATTGGTGCGGGTGTGTGTGTGTGTGTGTGTGTGTAAGATGTGGGGGTGGAGACAGTGCTGTGCGTGTGCACATGTGAGTATGCGTGTATTTGTGGAAAAAGTGGTGGGGATATGTGTGTGTATGTGTGTGTGTGTGCGTGCGTGCGTGCGTGCGTACGTATGTGCATGCGCGCGTGTGTGTACTTGTGGGGTAGTGCACGTGCAGTCACAAAGTAGTAAAATAGTGTAGTTCCATATGTACTGGTGTGTGTGTGTGTGTGTGTGTGTGCCGGCGCGCACGCGCACATGCTCTTGTGGGGTAGTGCAGGTGCAGTCACAGTGCAGATCCATTGGTGCGGGTGTGTGTGTGTGTGTGTGTGTGTGTGTGTGTGTGTGTGTGTGTGTGTGTGTGTGTGTGTGTGTGTGTGTGTATGTGTAAGATGTGGGGGTGGACAGTGCTGTGTGTGTGTGCATATGTGCATGTGCGTGTGCGTGTATTTGTGGAAAAAGTACTCGCACACAAACTAGACATGATTGATATTCATAATCATAATCATATTTTTTGTAATGGAAATGAAAATATCCACACGTTTATTTTATGGGGTTATCCCAAAAGACAGATCCTTGTTAGATATTTTGTCAGACGCCGCCGCTGCCCTGGATAAAAGCAGAGAAATTAGAATACGCTCTAGAAATAAAAGCGTGTTTGTGGAAAAAATGAATGCGCATGCGCCTTCGGAAGGGTTGTCCCCACCCACAAGCAAGCCACCCGAGCAGGGAGAAAAGCGGCAGGTGTGACAGAAGGCAGGGCGAATACACGTATCCTATTCTGCCCCCCCTAGTTACTGTAACCAGCATCTTACGCACGGTGACTCTTGGTGACTAGAGAAACTGCCACCCGTACTGCTAGCTATCAAATCAAACGGCAAATTCATCCTTCCTCATCGATTTTACGGAGTATTTCAGGGGAAAAGACTGCACACCTCGAGCTGACGTTTATGTTACTGACCGTGGATCTATTCAAGGGTAAGTTGCTAGCCAACTGAAATTGACATCGGCCGTAGACTGTACGTGGTGTAGCATTTAATCTGATAGCAGGTTAATCAATCTCGCATTAAAGGGAAACTATTCAGCGCAAAGGTGAGCACAAAGCCGCCCGACTTGTCAAATGTGCAAGGCAGCTTGCAGCATGTGATCACAATGTTTAGCTAATAACTAGCAACTTGCCATTCATCCTGTAGTCTCAACAGCTAACACAAGACAGCTGATGCTGGCTAGTTGCTGTGGTGGCATCAAGAACTAGATATTGAAGCGTGTCTGACTCAAACAATGTGAATACAACACTCCATTCTCCTTTGGTTGCCATTCGTTCTCTTATCCCTGCACTGCACTGAAGTTGCGAATCAACGAAGAATGCAATAATTCGATTATATTCCCTACACGGCATCCTTCTACGTAGTTTTTGTTGACACATATGTGCTCCCTGCGGTCGTATAATATTATGATTTCCAAGGTCTCATCCAGTTGAGTAGCTGGGTGGTTTGAAGGTTTGCTATCTTTTTGATCATCTGCGAAATGATACAGGCCTGGACATTGAGTCCTG
The DNA here is from genome assembly GCF_034702125.1 of Engraulis encrasicolus. Classification (NCBI taxonomy): domain Eukaryota; kingdom Metazoa; phylum Chordata; class Actinopteri; order Clupeiformes; family Engraulidae; genus Engraulis; species Engraulis encrasicolus. The sequence continues at coordinate 4,780,749 of NC_085871.1, forward strand.
CGGCCCTTCTGGGCTGTATTATTGACCGTGTTTGAGTGTCAGGTACAGTATCACGTTTCCTTGGCTAGTGTAGGCCTACTGGTGCCACAGTCCAGGCCGTATGGTTTGACTAATGTCCCGTGAGTCTGGCTCCCTACCCCACCCCTCCTTGAATGACACAGTGAAGGAAAGCCTGGTCGAAGTCTGCTTTGAAGGACTATTGGTTTGAGCTGTGCTGTGCAAAAGTTGGACCTCAGAGGGAAACCGTTGACCCCCCCCCCCCCGCGCTGATTTAATCTATTTCAATTTGGACACTCTCGAAACCATTTACTGTCCAGTGACTGTAATACTATCCCATGCAGGAAAGGGTGTTGAGTGATATAATGCTATATAATTGTGTTATTATTATGAGCTGAGTTGACTACATGTGCCATGAGTGACAGGATGCAGGTTGGACTCCTGAACCTTCTACCACAGTGAGACTGTGATTAGGACGTGTTGGTTTTTCTTCAGTGGGCCAGAATGTCTTTTCATGTTGTATCTCAAAGACTGTCCGTGAAAGGCTTATTGTCTTTGTGTGTGTGTGTGTGTGTGTGTGTGTGTGTGTGTGTGTGTGTGTGTGTGTGTGTGTGTGTGTGTGTGTGTGTGTGTGTGTGTGTGTGTGTGTGTGTGTGTGTGTGTTTGCGCTCGTGCGTGTGTGTGTGCGTGACAGGGTGATGGTGGAGTGGGCTTGGTGGTGCCGGACATCTTAATTTTTTAGTCTTTTCCAAACAAGCCTCCAAGAATGACACCCAATCCATCCAAAAACCAGGACACAGTGGGGGCATTGTCTCCATCCATCCTGGAATTTCCTCTGCTTATTACTCCCCACCCCAACCATGCCCTACACGCACTACGCACACACGCAGTTGGGATCCACAAACACAGTTGGGATCCACCTCAGGGAACTCTGATCTGGTGTGTGCAGAAGACACCAAACGCTAGTAAACTGGTCCTGGTCCGTGTAAGATTGGCAGATTGGCAGAACAGGCACAAGCCTCGGCCTACCAATGGTTGATGAACCCTCCGCTGTTGTCCTGAGTCGCATCTTAACAAATGCTGGTCACACCTGACTGAATCCAATCCACGGGTAGTTTAAGCTTATCATGTCTAGGTTACCCTACCCCCACTCCAAAATCCTTCATTTTAGTTTCATTTTAGACACACACACACACACACACACACACACACACACACACACACACACACACACACACACACACACACACACACACACCTCATCTCCCTTCCATCCACTGTGCCTGGCTGGTCGTGCCCTGAGTTGCTTCCTCTCCTCTCCTTGAGTCCTGCCCCTCCCCCAGCACCCTTTAGCTGGCTAGCTGGCTGGCTGGCTGGCTGGCTGGCTGGCGGGAGGAGTGCCTAGTAGTGGTGGTGCCTGGGTAAATCTGCTGGGTCTTGACCTCTCACAGGCCTCTCAGCCTGGATCTCACAGTCCCAGTGGTGAGACACGGGGCTCCAGGGAAAAACACTGACTGGGCCTCCATGGCCTTCCAAGGTCCAGATAGGGCCCACACCACCAACCCTAGGGGCCCAGAGGCCACAGCCCTACTTGCCCGCCCCGGCTCAGTCCCCCTCACTCCTTACTCCTCACTCCTCCATTCATGCCCTATGCTGCCGCCGCGGCCTCTCCCCTCATACCCCTGTCCCTGGCTGCCCTGTTTCTGGCTGGCTGGCTTGCTGGCCTGGGTGGCTCTGCGGGGGAGGGAGGGCTTACCGTGTCTACCTTCTGCTGGACAGAAGGCACCTCCTGCTGGGGGCCCACACTCACACGCTTGGGGTCGGGCTGGGCTGCGATGGGGATGCAGGGCGGGGTGGGTGGGAGTTAGGGAGAGGATCGTACACACACACACACACACACACACACACACACACACACACACACACACACACACACACACACACACACACACACACACACACATTAGGACCACATACTGTACTTCATCCAGATGTACAGTTGGTGTACTGTATGAGCAATGAATAATGAACTCCACCTAAATTAAGGACTGTCTTGGTTTTGACTCTGATCATTTATGGCGTATCTGGACCAAATGTGTGGTACTGTATTCATTGTGGTGATTCTCACGAAAACCAAGTTCCAAATGGACCAAACCTCAAAATTTTGAAAAGACATTTAAATTCAATTTTCCTCTTGGTTTTGCAAGATGGAGGTCTGAAATAGTTGAAAACATATTTTTTTGTCATGAAATCATATTTTTTCTGAATATTTAGTGTCATTTTAATCGGCCAGAGCACCAAAATTCTCAGTACCGCAACATGACATCACAATAGAAAAAATATTAGTAAATCACATTTTTTTGGAATTTCACAGGAATGTTACTAACATAAGTACTCAGAGGTGTATAGAACACAGAAATACTGTATTTTGTATTTTAATTTTGTTTTCTATTATTGTGATTTTTCTCATTACCGCAACAAGTTTCATAAGTGGGAGCCTTGTTTTTAGGCTATTTAACTAAAACATCATGTACCTATATAGATTTTACTACAGATGAAATATGAAGAACTACTATTTATCCTAATACAATTACAAACTAAATATAGTTTTGCAACATTAAAACAAATTGCAAATAAATATGTGTTGCGGTAATGAGAATAGTGGTGATCTTGCACTGATTTAGTTCCTTGGCAGGCTCCCTCCTGGTGTCCTAACCCTCAACTGTTGGGGAAAATGTAGAAATATTGTACTTTATTGTATTTTAGTCACTTAATTCACTTCTGTGAATATTTTGCCTTTTCCACCACAACTTAGTTCAGTTGTTGCGGAGTATGAGAAAACTGTTGCGGAGTATGAGAAACCATTGCGGTATATGAGAAAAACCATTGCGGAGCTGAGAAAAACCATTGCGGTGTATGAGAAAAAGTGTTGCGGAGTGTGAGTGACCTTAAGCTTCTTTGATCTTTGTGGAGGGCACCTTGATGTCTGGATAACTTTTGTTAGATATTTGTATTAAGACTTAAAAAGACTAAATAATTACCAAAAGAGAACAAAATATACATTATTTTAACAATGAAAATGTTGTGTATCGGTAATGAGAAACAAAAAGTTGTGTAGGCACCTTGGCAACCAAATTGTGAACATTTATCTGGAGAGATATAGAATGAAGAGCCATCTTGGTAGCCATCTTGGGTGTTATGGTAACAGGAATCCCCCCATACAAAATTACTTGTTTTTTTCTGTTACTTCTGGTTTTAAATGATGCTTAAAAATGTTGCGGAGGCTGAGAATTTTGGTCTTTGCCAAAGTTGACCAAAGTTGTTTTTCTTAATATTTTCTCCTCTTCTGCGAATGAATTCCTAAAACTACTTATGTATTCACTGTCACTATTTAGTTTATAAGATGCATCTAAGTTCTGACTTCTTTCTTTATTAAAAATATAAAATATTTACACTTTAAGAGTCAAAATTTAGCAAAGGACGCGTTGCGGTACTGAGAATTTCACAATAAATTGTAAAAAATATATATTTAAAATAATAATATTGTTCTCCTTTTATTATTTCCCTGATAGCCCATGCTTATATGTATATAAGCCATTTATTCTGAATTAGATAGCATTTACTCGTTCCCCACAATGGTTCGTGCCATCTCATATGTCCGATTTTGTGAGAATCACCCATTGTGGTGACTCCGTAATGATTGCATGCCCCTCAAAAGTTCCTGTGGAAGTTCCAAGTTGTCCCGTATTTAGTGATAAATGTGCAGGTTCCGTATTAAGCTGAAACTGGACACAGGACGTTAAAATGTGTCAAAATGCAGGAAATTACAGTCTAAGAGATGCAAAATGCCATGCCGGTGGGCCCGTTGCTTTGCCATGGTGCCGCACTGTGTCAACCACATCTTCTCTGTGAATTTCTGCCATAAGTTGCTACTCAAAAAGACATTTCAAGGTATGCAGGTATGTGAATCCATATTGCTCATCACTGCTCACATCACCAAGATGGTGAACATTAGCCTTCGCGTGATGATGTCAAAAAGTTCAGTTTTGAAGTGAAGCAAGTACAGATGACAGTTTCAGGCAGAAATCTACAGAAAACAGTGACAGCAGGTAATGCAACTTCTGTCTTCTTCAAATGCATTGCACTCAAACGTGTCTAACATAACACGAGAAAGGGGCAGCCGTGGCGTGGCCTAATGGTTAGGGAGGTGGTCTTAACATCAGAGGGTTGCAGGTACGAATCCCACCCTTACCCTACACCTCCATCCATTGCTGAAGAGCCCTTGAGCAAGGCACCCACATTGCCTCAGAGACTGTAACCAATAAATACCCTTTTTAAAAAAAACCTTAGTCGCTTTGGTTAAACTTCACCTAAGTGACTTCATGTAAAAGGCCCATTGGTGTTGTGAGGATCGAGAAGCAGGAGGCCAGTGGCTAACTACCTCTGCTCTGTTTGTGTGGAACAAAACTGCATTATCTCCCACAGCTCTCGGCTGCTGACAGCTTGCCAATCAGAGAGCTAGCGTTTGGAGCTCCCTTCTGAAGCCAAAAGCGGTGCTGTCCTGGATGCCCAAATATGTTAACTGTTGACTCATTCCCTATGGGGAATAGCACTCTTGTCATGGGGAAATTTGACTGTGGCAGAGGCTTCACGTATGTTTTAGCAGTCTACTGTAGGTGTGTGTGTGTGTGTCCCACTGCTTTGGGTTATTCTTAGCTTGGCCGATCCCTTCATCCTCACACCCTCCCAGTCCCAGTACAGGTTTGGCAGCCACCATCACCATAGTGCACTACGACTGACAGTGAAACAAACAGTAGTGACGTTAAGTTTAAGTACCGGTACACTAAATGAACAAAGGGCCCGGAAACATTTTTTTTTTCTTTTTTCTTTTAAGGGGCAGCAAGAAACCATTCACACATACCTGGAAGATGACAATATATTAGAGCATAGTTCAGGACAGGTTTGTAAACACACTGACTTAAACTGTCACCACCATTTGTCTGTTGTTGTGCTACTTTTTTAATGGGTTTGGCTGGGCAGAGATTGTTTTGAGAAGCCATGGCCTAGCTAGGAAGGTAACTTATGTTTAGCGTTAGACTAGGTTGCGTTTTTGATGATTTTGCAAACTTGGACATCTAAAGCGAGACACGGTACAGAATATACTCCGATATATGAAGAAGAGAGTCAAAAGCAACAATAAGGCATAAGCTTAGTTGAGTTTTACAACAGTTAGTGCAACCATGTGGAAGGTAGAGGAAATTTGCGGGACTCAAGGCTTCAATTTTTATACTTTTTGTCTGTCTACAATACCTACGCGTTTCGGCCCATATCTTCAGGGCGTAGTTTGGGCGAATGTTGTGTTTAGCTAGGAATGGATGCCCTCTCTGGCAAATAGGACTGTCCAGGAGGTAAAGGAAGGGAGGAGGGGAGGACACAGGATTGGGTTAATGGTTTAGCCGTGACCCGCCATCCAGATAAGCAAACGACAGAACGGCAGAAGTAAAGACAAAGATGAACCACACACAGATGATGAGCTCACTCTTAATCCAATTGCAGCAAATACAATGTTATTGCAGTGGCCTTTCGGGCCACCACTCCTGAAACGTCATTGCAATAAGAAAATGGATTAAAGGGAGCTTACCGGTGTGCTGTTCCTCTTTGCCTTTACTTGAACTTGTGTTTTTTTATTTTATTTTGTAGGGGCTTTTATTATGGCTTTATTTGATTGAACAGTGTGAGATGGTGTCAGGAAGCGAGTGGGAGAGAGAGATGATGGGGGATGATCAGGAAATGACTTCAGAGTCAGCCGGAATCGAACCCGGGGCCCCGGCGTAACAGTCAATGCCCTAACCGTTTGAGCCACGACTGGGGCCTACTTGAACTACTACGTTTTGAACTAGGTTTTGACCATGCATGATTGAATTTGTGACCCTGATTTGATGGTTAACATGTAGAGGACAAGGAAACGAGGATATGATCCTGTGCAGCAACACTGAGTCCTTTCCATTATCCCAACTCCCTTGGTTGTGCTTGTCGCTTCCTGATGGCGTCGCATGACTTCATTGACGACAGAAGTTTTGATTCAATATCTCGCAAAAGTGCAATTCAAAGGTCACTTTCTTATTTGCAGTCGGTATGTTGAATGGGGAATAGACCCCCAATAGGTGTTGTGATTAAGCTGACAGCGGGGAAACGAAGCCTGAGGCCACAAGCACAAATAGCTTAGAGGACGGGAGTTAAGATAATGGAATGTACCCAGTGAAACATGTGGAGGAGAAGGAAATGAGCATCTGCTCTTGTGACACTACACTGGTGGGTACAAGTCATACTAACTCCCGTCCTTTCCTGTTGTTTGTGGCCTCTTTCCTCTGTGCCACGCCACACCTCTGTGGAGAACACAGTTAAGTTTTCCAACTGTCAACCTTCTTAGGCAGAGCAACTTTTGGGGGAGGATATTTCAAATTCAAAATCCCAATTTCGAATGAGGTAATTACCTGTGAATTGTGCTTTTTGCCAAGATATTGAATAAAGCTATGACGTAACGTCGAACCTTGTGTCACAAGGCCACATGTGACTGGTAACGAGGGGAGGGAGTAATTTGACTTGGTTCTGTGTGTGAGGATGGTGATGTCCTCAGGGCTGGTGAAGTCTAAAAACGGCCTAGGCATTTGTGGCATGCACCATATATAATTATGATGGGCTCAGTCCATTGTTCCTATACCCCTTAGCGCAGAACCTATGTTATAACTTTACTGTCACCAAAACTGTAATGGCTATGTCTTAATCTGTTACTTAAGGCTCTTGGCACTGTCATAGCAATGTTGTTATGATGTAGTTGAGTATTTTCAGCAAATAGTTAATAGGCCCGCCGGCGACCCTATCTTCACTAAGAGGCTACGGATACACTTGGCCCACACCATATAAATTGTGGGCCGGTCTGTTAAGAGAAAAAATTGAAACAAGCAAGCAAAAAAGCAACAAAAAGCTAAAGCATTGGCCCCTGAGGACTATCAGCCTGGCCCACCAGGAAAATGCCTTGTTTGCCAGATTACCAGTCCTGCCCTGGAGGTCCTTCAGACCAGAGACAACCCACCCTTTGTGTTTGCAGCCGGCCGGGAGGCCATGAGGGCCGTGTTTCTAGCTGATGGCTGTCAGTTGACAAGGCTCGAGGCAGACTTAAGAGATTATCATTATGGTGAAGACTAGAAGTTTGGAGAGAGGCAGCAATTGCAGACAGGGAAGCCGACAGAGGGGGGGGGCCCAGGAAGAGTGGGGTCCTCAGTGCATGTGTTGGGTGAGCGGGGCCTTTCTTTGCTTCAGATGACTTTGTCTAGGGTCTCTGGCCAAAACTATCCGTGGCCCTGATTGCAACGTGGATAGGATGTAGTTGGAGCTGCTGTCTCTTTCCCCTCCTCTAATCTCTCTCTTTAGTTTTTTTTCCCTTCTTTTTCTTTTTTTTGCTGTGGGGAAATATTATCATGTTCTCTCATTTCTTTATCCCTGGCTCATTCTTGTGTCTCGTTTCCTTACCGGTTCTTTCTTTCTTTCTTTCTTTCTTTCTTTCTTTCTTTCTTTCTTTCTTTCTTTCTTTCTTTCTTTCTTTCTTTCTTTCACCCCTCTGTTTTCCTCACCCCCTCTCATCTTTGCTCTGCCAGTTCATTCCCTTTAATGTGTGCTAAAGACAGCTTGTCATCGTCCTATAGTCATAGTAGGTATGGGTATGGGTGCACTGTGTTGATGCCCTCCTTGTGAAGTAGAGTCATGACACTACACTTCCTGTGAGGGAGCAAAACAACCCCTCAGTTCACATCACAGAATCCCTTTGGTGTCTCAGCTGCAGGGTGAATATTTCTCAGGTTGACGGCAGAAAGCGGTTTTCACACCCTCGTCATATTTGGTCTGCTTCCCCACTGCCTGCCAACCTTGTCTCCCGTCATCTCCCTGCCTCCCCTTCTGGCTCCCTGTGTCTGTCTGTCTGCCTGACTCCTAGTTTGTCAGATCAAGGACCTGTGTGTGTGTGTGTGTGTGTGTGTGTGTGTGTGTGTGTGTGTGGCATGTGTGTGCGAACTGTGTGTGTCTAGAATTAGCACTAGCTACTTGCTAGGCGCCGCGGGCCATGTCTTTGTGGCCAAACGAACGAACGAACGGACGGTGATTGTTAGTGCCGCTCCTTTGCACACAAGCTGTGTCCTGAGCCGAACTGAGCCGAGCTGATGCACATATGGATGGCTGCTCTGATCTGTCCCATGCTGTCCCTGAGGGGAATGTTCATCTGACAGTCAGCCAACCATCCAGCCAGCTAGCTACTCCCATCCCTGGTCAATCTATAAAATACATGTCTATATCTCAATCACATCAACCACACACACAGACACACACACTACACACTACACACACACGCACACACGCACACATGCACACAGACACACAGACACACAGACACACACACACACACACACACACACACACACACACACACACACACACACACACACACACACACACACATACACACACACAGACACACACACACACACACACATTGAATGTTGGCATCAGTGAGACACAGCCACACAGGCATGCCATACCAGACTGACTCTGAGTTTGCTCATCAGTGCAATGATCTGATCTGATCTGATAAGGAGTGGAGGGGATGGGGGGGGCGGAGAGGTTTGGACAGGAGAGGAGGGGATGGGGGAGGAGAGGAGAGGAGAGGTTTGAGAGGAGAGGAGGGAATGGGGGAGGAGAGGCTAGGCGAGGAGAGGAGGGGATGGGAGAGAAGAGGAGAGGTTTGGATAGGAGAGAAGGGGAAAGGAGAGGTTACGAGAGGAGGGGAGAGGGGGAGGATGGTTCCCCGGGCTTTGTGTTAAAAAAATAATGCTCCTGGCCTTTTGTTCCCACACACTCAATTACTCTCATCGAAGAGCAGACAGACTATTCATTTCCTATCTCATGACTCCATTCTCTGGCTGTCTGGAGAGGAGATGCCCACTCGTGCCGAGAGAGAGAGAGAGAGAGTGAGAGAGAGAGAGAGAGAGAGAGAGAGAGAGAGAGAGAGAGAGAGAGAGAGAGAGAGAGAGAGAGAGAGAGAGAGAGAGAGAGAGAGAGAGAGAGAGAGAGAAGAAGTGTTAATTTTAATGGAGGGTTTTTGAGTACAATTTGCTCAGTGTTCTATGTCCTTTTCTACAGAAGATTCTAGAGCATTACCATCTTCAATTTCTGGTTCTTGAATGTAGTGATTCCGTGAGATGTTCCAGCCCACTGGAGATGTCCACTGTAAATGAGCTGCAGGAGAAATAAAAGACAGGAGAAGAGATCCCCATCTGGATGTAAGTTAGACATACTCCTGAGATGTACAGTTTTCTATCTCCATCAAAAATCCTTAGATATTGTCACACTGGGAGCTTGCAGGCATTTTTTCAGAAAAGGTTTGCATTTAAATGGAAGTTGACCATGAATGGAGCATGACCAATATTCATCCTGAAGCAAAACAAAAAGCTTGGGAACTCCGGTTGCTACCGATATTTTTCTTTAGTTTAGTGGTTCTGTTCTTTCAAGTCAGCTTGGACCATGTCCACTTTTGACTCTAGTTTCAGCAAAGGGACACATAAATCCAGGGAAAAGCTATACAGTCCAGGAAATTCCGGATGTCAGAAAGCAGCTTATGTGGCCTAGAACCCTGAGCTGCTAAACCAGTCTAGGCCTAGATATACTGAAGCTGGGGAGCAATTTTACAAACACGCATGTAAATGGACACAGGAGCATAGCTATTTCAATATTGGATCAACATTATCACAGAACCAGCCGTGCACAGATTGTGTGCACGTTCCCCCTAGCCAACAGCATGTTCTGTAAATATGGGCTGCGTGCTAGCCTAGTCAATATCACAATGTTATCGATTGGTTATCCCTTGCCTGTAGTCATGGTGGCCCTCCTCCGTCCTCCCCAGTGCCCTCTCCAGGCAGCAAGCAGGCAAGCCTGCAAAAACCCCAAACAACACATTGATTTCTGGAAAAACGATTACACCAGCCCTCCACTTGATGAATGGGTCCCATGCATCACAGCAGGTGCCAGGGAGTGAGTGATTGGGGAGCAGACAGAGGAGAGGAGAGAGAGAGAGAGAGAAATGGGGGGATGAGGGGAGGAGGAGAAGAAGAGAAGGGGATGGGAGGAGGAGAAGGGGATGGGAGGAGGAGAAGAGGAGAGGGGGAAGGGGTCAGCGCCTGAAAGCGAGCGTATGGCACCTATGGTCATATTTTCTGAGAAGTAATGTAGATGGGAGAAGATATGAGCAGAGGACTAATGGAGGACGCTGGGGTGGAAGGGATGGGGAAGTAGGCTAGGCTTGGACGAAAGGGGAGTGGAGGATGGAAAGGTGCAGTGTATTGTACACTTGGGGAGGAGAATAGAGGGTTAGGAGGAGAGAAAGAATGATGGGGTATCTCTTGTATGGCATGTTGTGTTAGAGAAGAGAAGAGAAGGGTAGGAAGTGTTGGAAGAGTGGAGTGGAAGCTGAAGAGATGAGGTGGTGGGGGAGGAGAGGGAAACGGAAGGAGAGGTGACGGAAGAATGAAAGATGGAGAGGTGGAAGAAATGGAGGAGGAGAAAAGGCGGGTAGAAGGTTGAGGAGGAGTGGATGATGGAAAGGTGAGGCTGATGGGAGGAGAGTGGAGGAGGGTAGGAGTTGGCAGAGGACGGTGGAGGAATGAATGGGGAGAGGAAGGAGAGGGGAGGAGGGCAGGAGGTGATGGAAGAATGAAAGATGGAGGGGCGGAAGATATGGAGGAGGAGGAGGAGGAGAGACGAGTATGTAGTGGTAGATGACAATGGAGGAATGAAAGGTAAGGGGGGAATAGAGAAGTAGAGTAGGAGTGTATTATAGGAGAGGAGTGGATGATGGTGGAAGAAGTGGAACGGAGGAGAGGAGAATGGTAGGAGGTGATGGAGTAGTGGATGATGCTAGAAGCCGAGGAGGGGAAGAGAGGAGAATTGTCTAGGTGGTGGTGAATGAGTGCGAGGAGGTGGAGGGGAGGCGAGGAGAATGGTTAAGAGGTGGTAGAAGAGTGGATGATGATTATGGTGGTGGAGCAGAGGAGTATGGTTAGGAGGTGGTGGTGGTGGAAGAGGTGGATGATTAAGGGATGGAAGATGAAGGGGGAGGAAGTGCGGGTTTGTCATGACCACAAGCTCCGATTGTTGGTGAGATCCATCTTAAGGAGAGATGATTTTTGCTCTTATGAGGAGATGGTGTGAGGGACACACACACGCACGCACACACACACACACACACACACACGCACACGCACACACACACGCACACACACACACCATTTTCCCCCTTATGTTCTCTCTGAACACACGTACGCCCACTGTTTGTGTGTGTGTATATGTGTGTGCGTGCATGCGTGCATGTACATGTAAGATGGTTTTACTTCAAGCAATTTCTCATTTTTGCATCACACTTCGCTTCACAGGGAGGGTGAGAAAATGACGTTGGCTTCTCTGCCAGCATCACTTGCTGTGCATGGCGATGCTTCCAGAGGGTGTGAATTGGCTGCTTGTTCAGTCCAATATCCAATCTCTTATTAATCTCCTATGAGCAGACCAGAAGCTTCAGATGTACTGGATGGACATCATCTTGAGCCACCTTGCACCTTGTTCTTTGGTCAATTACTTTTTTGGGGGGCTCAGATGTCAGGTGGGACAACCACAGTTAATGCCCATAAAATAATTAGTAATTAATTGGTAATTAATGTACCACAATGAATATGCTTCTTAGATAATTCGCACAAAAAAATGAAAACAAGAATTCAACCTATACAATAGTGGCATTAGGTGTGGCCCACTGTGTCGTGTGCTAGTTACTAAAATGTCATTGGCCCTCATGTCTGTTGTCGGCAATCTGCCATCAGTAAATGAGGAGCCACAAATCACCATAAAGACATAGTCATTTGTTGGCACACTGATAACCACACAACTCCTTTAAAAGGTAGCCCAGATTAAGTTATCTTGGCTTTTGGAAAAGCACAACAAACATGTACTCAAACGCTTTGATTTAATTTGTTTGTTTTCACATGTCCCACATACTGGGGGCAGCTGTGGTGTTAGGCTGTAGATCACAGGATTGCAGGTTCAAACCCCATCTTTACTAAGCCCTTGAAGGCTTCCTCCCTCCATGGCTGAAGTGCCCTTGGGCAAGGCCCCTATCCCCACACTGTTCATGGAACTGTAAACAATACCCTGTAGCATCTGCAAGTCACTTTGGATTAAAGCAGGGGTGGGGCCCCCGATTTGATTTTAATGTTATGTAGCTTCACATGAAATATGACATATTTTGTAAAGGAGTCTTAGAAATTACATTTGCAATACAATGCATTTATATTCAGGGGACCTAGAGAAGGTGGCTGCCTAAAGTGAAGGGGGAAATCCTGATGGGACTAATAAAGTTATCTGAATTTGTGTTCATAGTACGGCCCTCAGAGGAATTTGAAGTGGCCCCACCGAATGTAAAACGTTCCCCATCCCTGGATTAGAGCGTGGGCCGGGTAGGGGCTGGGCCGTGCAGTAGGGCCGTGCAGTAATACTTGTTTGAGCACAAACAAAATAGAAGAGTGCGGTGATGTGCATTGCAATGTGCCATCTTTCTGGCTGGCGGGCTGGCAGAGTATCCACCTGCTTTGCTCTCTGGCCGTCGAACACATAACTTAGCTAAGCTAATGCAACAACAGCTTAGCCCCAAACCCAGCAGCTTAGTGTTCTCTCTCTCTCTCTCTCTCTCTCTCTCTCTCTCTCTCTCTCTCTCTCTCTCTCTCTCTCTCTCACACACACACACTCTATCTCTCTCTCTCTCTCTCTCACCCTCACTCTCACTCTCACTCTCACTCTCTCTCTCTTTCTCTCTCACTCTCACTCACTCTCTCTCACTCTCTCTCTCTCTCTCTCTCGAATATTTGTACTTTTCTTTTAAAGTAGCATGGAGGCAACAGTGGAATAATCCAACCCCTGTAGCAATCAGCAACGCATGGCTCTGAGCGAGGACAGACAGACAGACAGACAGACAGACACACACACACACACACACACACACACACACACACACACACACACACACACACACACACACACACACACACACACACACACACACACACACACACACACACACACACACACACACACAGTGCCTCTGTATATGTACACACCACGCACCAGGGCTTGACATTGACACCTGCCAGTTGGCCAAATGCAGGTAAAATTTGGCTGTTGCTGGTCATTATTTCAGTGTCCCTTGCAAATCTGGCTGGTAGGGTATTGGGTCATTTCACGTGAAATCAGACACTTTGGGACCCGACCGACCCGGATTTCAATCATACTTGGTGTGCCTTTTCAGTAGCAAGGTAGCACCCCAGAACTGCATTGGTTTGAACCTGACACTAATATTAAGGGAGAAACAGACTAGGAAAGGTTCACATGTGAGGGTAGGACACTATACATTCAGCCTTGAATATATCAGTCAGTGTTAGTCACAAAAAGATGCCTGTGGTGTTGTTTGAAAGCTCTTTTCTGGCTCTACATATTACACAATCACCTTGGAATACAACTACTCTCAGAATATGAATTATGATAAATTGAAAAATTAAAAATTGAATATCTAAAAAACTTACATTTTAAAATGGCCAGTTCCTTGTCCAAACGTAGCCGGCAATGTCATGAGCAGCACCTAAAATGCTAGTGTTCGGTTTGTTATTCATTTCAGAGAGAATTTGACTCACAAATATGGCATCATACAGACCACTTACTAATAATATGGTAATACCATAGTAGCATCACATGACAAAACAAAAACAAAACAAAAATGGTCAGTGTCCATGGTCCCAGGTTTCAGAAACTAAGGCAGATGTCCATTTATACACACCAAATGATGATATGTGAATGTTTGAAACATTCCTTCTCTGTGTACCTGTGCCATCTTCCCTTTACCATACTTTAAAGAGATAATCAATGGCTACACTCTCATTTTGTACTCTACCAGTGCATTTGAAGCAGCAGCTGTGTCTTTTGTAGATAATGTATAAGTACGTCCCGTTGCAGTTACAGGTTCCACTACCAGAAGCACATCCTGATGATCCATGACAAGTCTATCTGGTCTGAAGGAAAAAGTGAAGGATGGAGATGGCCCATGAGGATGCAGGAAGTTCAGTTTCACCTCTCCAGTGCTCGGCATACATTCCTCAGCACATGCTAGCCGCAGTTGCCATCATATACAGCTACAACATACCCTTTGATGCTTGAAAATGTAACACATTCCTTTACTGAGCTCACTCTTTCAACTCTGCCTTCTCTGAATGCTGAAAATGGCCTAACTTCCACTGTGTCCATTGACAATGGGCAGAAGCTGTGTAGTTTTTTAGTACCTGGAATAGTTCTTGCAGATTCAAACCTTTTCAACAGGTTCTCAGCTTCATGATGGTACATATCTGTTGTGGCAAACTGGCAATGGATGTTCTTGACATTATCCTTGACAAATTCAAACAGTCGGTATGGCGTTACAATTTAATTGTCAATAGGACGTTGCAGACTTGCTCGTGCAGCAAGCCATTTAACTGTCCCTCCAACACCATCACATGGACCTTTGCCATGTGATGTGGCAAAAAAGTGCCACTCTGCAGGTATGTGAAAATCTGCCTCGTGGTGGCACAAATTTGTTGTGTTTTTAAGGTTCTTATATTGTGCAGCACAGCCATCAGAAAAAATATAGGATCTTCTTTGGACGTTCTGTCATTGATGGAGTGTCACTGAGGAACTGAATTAGGAGCTTCTGAAACAGATGTACAGCAATTGTATCATGAATGTTGCAGTCTGAAATAACAACAAAACAGATTTTTTTTTCCCAGTTTCAACTGATCTTGGTAGTAGCATACAAATGGATGGATTGTGGCCTGCACTGGTTGTTCCAGTGAAATGATTGAATAGCATCTTGAATTACCAAACTATAGTTTTAAAAAGGGAGTCAGTCAAGGATAATGTCAAGAACATCCATTGCCAGTTTGCCACAACAGAGATGTGCCATCATGAAGCTGAGAACCTGTTGAAAAGGTTTGAATCTGCAAGAACTATTCCAGGTACTCAAAAACTACACAGCTTCTGCCCATTGTCAATGGACACAGTGGAAGTTAGGCCATTTTCAGCATTCAGAGAAGGCAGAGTTGAAAGAGTGAGCTCAGTAAAGGAATGTGTTACATTTTCAAGCATCAAAGGGTATGTTGTAAGCTGTATATGATGGCAACTGGTGGCTAGCATGTGCTGAGGAATGTATGCCGAGCACTGGAGAGGTGAAACTGAACTTCCTGCATCCTCATGGGCCATCTCCATCCTTCACTTTTTCCTTCAGACCAGATAGACTTGTCATGGATCATCAGGATGTGCTTCTGGTAGTGGAACCTGTAACTGCAACGGGACGTACTTATACATTATCTACAAAAGACACAGCTGCTGCTTCAAATGCACTGGTAGAGTACGAAATGAGAGTGTAGCCATTGATTATCTCTTTAAAGTACGGTAAAGGGAAGATGGCACAGGTACACAGAGAAGGAATGTTCAAACATTCACATATCATCATTTGGTGTGTATAAAATGGACATCTGCCTTAGTTTCTGAAACCTGGGACCATGGACACTGACCATTTTTGTTTTGTTTTTGTTTTGTCATGTGATGCTACTATGGTATTACCATATTATTAGTAAGTGGTTTGTATGATGCCATATTTGTGAGTCAAATTCTCTCTGAAATGAATAACAAACCGAACACCAGCATTTTAGGTGCTGCTCATGACATTGCCGGCTACGTTTGGACAAGGAACTGGCCATTTTAAAATATAAGTTTTTTTGATATTTCAATTTTTAATTTTTCAATTTATCATAATTCATATTCTGAGAGTAGTTGTATTCCAAGGTGATTGTGTAATATGTAGGGCCAGAAAAAAGCTTTCAAACAACACCACAGGCATCTTTTTGTGACTAACACTGACTGATATATTCAAGGCTGAATGTATAGTGTCCTACCCTCACATGTGAACCTTTCCTAGTCTGTTTCTCCCTTAATATTAGTGTCAGATTCAAACCAATGCAGTTCTGGGGTGCTACCTTGCTACTGAAAAGGCACACCAAGTATGATTGAAATCCGGGTCGGACGGGTCTCAAAGTGTCTGATTTCACGTGAAATGACCCTATTCTTTTGTATAGCATAGTGTACAGAGTAGCCTGCCTAAGCGTATGTACTGTTTGGCCCTTGTGTATCAATTGTTCAAGAAAAAGCTCAGCTACTCGGTTTCTATTCGTTTGATTATATTTCTATAAAGAAAGCTATGCACTCATTGCCTTGCTTTAGCCGGATGGTTTTTAGGAGGGGATAAATTATTTCCCGGCTGCCTCCGCATTGTTGCAACTCGCGACACCCTCTCCCTTGGCCTCTTGCTTACTTACAGTATTCGTGTAACGGAGGCCAGCTAGCGGAGAGTGGCGTGGAACGCTAATAAACCTCCCTCGCGAAGCCATACAGTATCGGTAGCGCTGAGCTGGTCTGGACTGGTCCTTTAGCTCAGCGGTATGGTGCTGTGACTCCCATAGCTGAACTAATGTGTTGACTAGCAGGTGGCGACCCGAGGGGGACGGACTGGGGACGCGCGGGAACACCTTGCATTCGCTGGTTCGCTTGCCATTAGCTCGCCACCACGACTGGCAGGGGAGGGTGAAAAAAAAGCTCATTATCAGGTTACAGTCAGGCGGCCGGGCAGCCAGCCTTGCCTGCAGCCTTGGCTCCTGTCCTGGACTTGAGAAATGATCACCAGTCACCACCTTGCCACTGGCAAGCCTTGCCGTTTTATCCCGAAGTGTGTGAGTGTGTGAGTGTGTGTGTCTGTGTGTGTCTGTGTCTGTGTCTGTGTCTGTGTGTGATGATGATGATCTGGGCATGATGATTTAAAATAGGATCAGAAGATTTGTTTATTCGTATCACTTTTTCCCTAATTTGTGAACTTACTGCATTTGTACAGGTAATGTTGCTGGAAATATGTGCATTTGCTGAGTATTGTGTGTGTGTACGTGCATGCGTGTGCCTGTCTGTCTGTCTGTCTGTCTGTCTGTGTCTGTTTGTCTGTCTGTTTTTCTGTTTGTCTGTCTGTCTGTCTGTCTGTCTGTCTGTCTGTTTGTCTGTCTGTCTGTCTGTCTGTCTGTCTGTCTGTCTGTCTGTCTGTCTGTCTGTCTGTTGTTTGTCTGTCTGTCTGTCTGTCTGTCTGTCTGTCTGTCTGTCTGTTTGTCTGTCTGTCTGTGTGGGCCGTCAGTGCAGCAGCCATGATCTGGGTATGATTCTTTCAGAACATGTGTGCTTTGATGACATTATTTCCCTTTGTAAAGTTACTGAAGGATTGCATTTGCTGTAGCGTTGCTGGAAAGCGATGGCTTGCTTCGCTCAGTGGCCTGAGGAGGCCGAGTCTGGTCTGGTCGGCGGTGTGAATATTTGATGAGTCTTTGATGAGTTGTTCTGTGTGAGTATCAGGTGTGCACAGGGACAGATTATTACTGCACGGGCCTACTGGGCTCAGGCCCAGGGGCCCAAGAGTCAAGGGGGCTGAACCCCGTGTCTCTGTGTCCATTCTCATATCATGTTCAAATCACACTTCTAACAACTGAATGTTCACATTTTCTCAGGGGACACCCCCTGAGCCCCCAACAATATAGACATCTGACCTTAAAGCCCTGCATCATTTGGTATAGGCTAGCAACAGTGAGTGGGAGGGGGGTGGGGGGTGTTTGGTCTGACTCTGGGGACCAAGGAGTCATATTCCATCCCTGGGTGCGCTACACCCAGTTCTGGCAGGAGCAGGCGGAGCAGGAGCAGGAGCAGGAGCAGGCGGGGAGGGGAGGGGTCAAGGTGACCAGCAGTACAATGGCAGAGCCAAGCTGACCCAGCAGCTCTCCCATCTCCGATGTTTCCCTCTGATCTCTATGGTCTCTCTCCTCCCTATTCCTTTGCTGTTTGTAGTGAGATGAGGGTATGAGTGAGTGTATATCAGGTGTGACTGCACCCAGTTTTGGCAGGAGAAGGAAGTGAAGATGACCATTACATTACATTAGGGCTGCAACAATTAGTCGACTAATCGTGACTAATCGACTATAAAAAATTGTCGACAAGAATTTTCATTGCTGACTAATCGTTTAATTTAATGTAATGCTTTTTTACTTACTTTGCTAAAGCTCAATTACTTTAGTGAAACCTAAAATTACCCAACACGTATGAATTGGACGTCGTATCTTGGCGTAAATAAGATAATATCATGATTTAAAGCTCATTGCGAACTGTAAGAATATTTTCACTTCCCTTCGCTAGAGGCCGGGAAGGTTTGTCGGACGTTGGAGCAAGTCTTTTTTTGTGATTAATTGTGACTAGATCTATCGATTAGTCGACTATTAAAGTAATCGTTAGTAGCAGCCCTACATTACATTACATTACACTTAGCCAACACTTTTATCCAAATCGACAGATATTACAGGGGGGGTCATTTCACGTGAAATCAGACACTTTGGGACCCGAACGACACGGATTTCAATCATACTTGCTGTGCCTGTTCAGTAGCAAGGTAGCACCCCAGAACTGCATTTGTGTGAATCTGACACCAATATTAAGGGAGAAACAGACCAGCAAAGGTGTACATGAGGGTAGGACACGATGCATTCAGCCTTGATTATATCAGTCAGTGTAAGTCACAAAAAGTTGCCCATGGTGTTATTTGAAAGCTCTTTTCTGGCTCTACAAATTACACAAACACCATGGAATACAACAACCCTCAGAATATGAATTATCATAAATTGAAAAATTATTTTTTTTTATATCAAAACAACTTATGTTTTAAAATGGCCAGTTCCTTGTCTAAAGATAGCCTGCAATGTCATGAACAACACCTGAAATGCTGGTGTTTGGTTCTTTATTCATTTCAGAGATAATGGGACTCAAAAATACGGCATCATACAAATCACCTAGTAATATGGTAATACCATAGTAATATCACATGACAGCATGTCTATCGGAATATGTGAAGGATGGAGATGGTCCATGAGGATGCAGGAAGTTCAGTTTCACCTCCCCAGTGCTCGGCATACATTCCTCAACACATGCTAGCCACTATTTGCCATCATATACAGCGACAATATACCCTTTGATGCTTGAAC
>NC_085871.1:4819968-4822468 GCF_034702125.1 Engraulis encrasicolus
TTCACATCATTTCATCCCTCTTCTTTCTGTTATGTAGTTCTTTTTTCTTTGTTTTCCTTCTGTTTTTCCCCTCGTTCCTTAATTCTTTCACTTCTCACTTCTCACTGCTGATTGTCTTACCCTTACTCTCTTCTTTTCTTCTACCTTCCCTTTAACTCATTTTTGTCAATGTTCTTGAATCAGTTTTAGATTTGTGGTTTCTTCATTCCTCTTCTCTTCTCTCCTCTTGTCTTTTCCTCTCTTCTCTTCTCCCCTCTACTTTTGTCTCGCTCCATCTTCTTCCGTCATTGTTTGGGTTTTGCTCCTCCGGTGTCTTTTCTTCCCACCTGACTGTAATCACCCTTTTCTCAACTACACCCCTTTTCCTGCCACAAGCAGCATTGATTGCTCTGCTAATGGTGGTGGGCAGTGTGTGTGTGTGTGTGTTGGTACTTTGGTTTCCGGGTCATAATTTTTTAGGCTCTTGCTCTCTCGTAGTTTGAAGGTGCACTGTGTAGGATTGTGGCCAGAGTAAATATTGCAACTATGCGGTACATTGAAGCAGTTCTGCCTTTTGCCAAATTTGTTCTTTTCACAGATATTTAAGTTTTGCAGCTATAATGGCGGACATGGGTAAGATCCACCTGTTCGTGTAAAAGAGCAATTTTCCCAGTTATATTGAATACTTAAAATTCGTGAAAAGCTAACATTGGTGAATGGGCTGCATGAATGAATGAAACAAAAATATTACACAGTGCATCCTTAAGGGTTAAAGGTGTGCAGCTACCCACCACACAAAAGAAAGGCAGGGAAGAGAACTGGGCCAACACCAAACCAGAATTGGCCCAGAGCCCACTGGATGCTCAGCTCAAACATACTGGCTGCCTGCATCAGCTGGAGCCATCACTTTGTGTGTAGCGGTCTGCCTTTATGCCGTTGGCTCCACACACACACACACACACACACACACACACACACACACACACACACACACACACACACACACACACACACACACACACACACACACACACACACACACACACACACACACACACACACACACACACACACACAGTGTTCATCTTTCTCGCTCTTTCTCTCCATCACAGACAGACAGCCAGAGAGACAGACAGAAACGCACACGCACACGCACCCTCACACACACACACACACACATACACACACACACACACACACACACACACACACACACACACACACACACACACACACACACACACACACCTAGACACATAAACCCAGCCCAGCTCAGCCTCAGTTTATGTTAATGCAGACGGAGTATAGTAAATCTGATGGCTGCAGTGGTGATGGGAGCGCTATTCACTTTGTATGGATTCATGAGGCTGACTCACAGATGGAGCAGTCAGTTCATTGCTGGGCTCTGGACTGGCTGGTTAATTCAATTAGGCCTCAGTGGAGATGCCTGGCTGCTGCTGCTGCTGCTGAGGCTACTGACACCGGGAATAGGACATGCATACACACTTTGTCTCTGTCTCTGTCTCTGTGTCTGTGTCTGTGTCTGTCTCTGTGTCTGTCTCTGTCTCTGTCTCTGTCTCTGTGTCTGTGTCTGTGTCTCTACCTCTCTCTCTACCTCTCTCTCTCTCTCTCTCTCTCTCTCTCTCTCTCTCTCTCTCTCTCTCTCTCTCTCTCTCTCTCTCTCTCTCTCTCTCTCTCTCTCTCTCTCTCTCTCTCTCTCTCTCTCTCTCACACACACACCCCACCCCCACACGTACACAAGCACACACATGCACAGGCAGCAGTTCATTTGGGTGCTGCTGGAGCTGCTTAGCCTGCTGCTGTGTGGCTGGGCTGTGGGATATGCTGAACTGAACTGAACTGTAGAACAGAGTAGCTGTGTGGCCTGGCCTCTCTCTCTCTCTCTCTCTCTCTCTCTCTCTCTCTCTCTCTCTCTCTCTCTCTCTCTCTCTCTCTCTCTCCCCCTCTCCCCCTCTGGTTGTAGCGTCTGCCTCTTCTTCCCCCTCTGCTCCTGTGTCTTGCTCTGTTTGCTCTCTGTTTATCTCCAGTGTTTGACAATACTGTTTCCTATTTCTATTCTTGATTAGTTTCTTTTTTCTCTCCCTCTCTCCTGCCATATGGTGGAGGGGTGTGATGACCGCCGTTGCCCTTTCTTCAGGATCTCTACTGTAGTGTTTGCTCTGCTTTTTTGTTGTTTTTCTGTGTGGTGTGCTATGGGTAGCCTGGTATGTAAAAATGGAGTTGCTCTCTAGTGCATTGTGGGACTCTGGGGGCAGACAACAAGTACGGGTTATGATTCCATGGACCCTGGGCCAGACAACAAGAAAGGCCCCCCTCAACGGCTGTTGCTAGTTTACAAAACAAAGTTTTAGACCAGATGTTGGGTATTGGGTTGGGTTTGGGTTTGGGTATTTTCCCCTTAAGAAAAAAATAAAATGACACACAGTTGTTCTAAGTGTGATTTGAATGCAATATGAGAAAAGAAATATAGAAGCTTGGGCTTCAGGGCCCCCTTGACTCT
>NC_085871.1:4827468-4829968 GCF_034702125.1 Engraulis encrasicolus
ACTCGTTTTTCTAAGCTAACCGGGTAAGCTAACGCAAACATTTTAAGTGATGCACAGCTTAGGGCCATATGCTAAGATGTGATCCAGGCTGAGGCAAATATTTTGGGGCTGAAAATGACTAGCTTTCCCGGAGGTGCTGGAGGTTTGGCGAACATACCCCCACGCCTTATTTGGCTAGCTCAGCACGTGTGTCCGTATCGAATCGAAATGCTTTTTCCCATGTTTTCCCCAGATGTTAATTCATAATTAAGTGAAAGTGCCATGTTTACACGTTGCAAAATAACTTTTAAATCTGAGCTATTTAAATCTGATTTATTCATTCCGATTTAAAATTGCCATAAACCGTACCCAGTGTAACCCCAGTGCCTTATTAGAGACTGCAAAGAGGTGAGATTCTCAGTATTTTAGGACCCCCTGTGACCTACCACTCAGTATATACCCGGTGCATCGTCAGAGACCGCAAAGAGGTAAATGTTTAATATAGCTACAATGAGGTGAGATTCTCAGTATTAGGACCTCCTGTGACGTACCACCCAGTTTGTGACTGATGCCCAGACCCGGGGTAGACTCTTGACGGTAGGGACGCATACACGCGAATTTGCGAACTTTTCATTCCTATGAGAGAGGCGAAGGCAAGCGAAAGCAAGCGAACAGGAGTGAAGCGAAGCGAAATTATTAAAGAAAGTTTAATGTTATGCAAATGAGGAGCGAATTCGACTGCCGTGGCCCAATTAAATCAACAACATAACTGTTCCATTCCATTTGATTCGCCGCGACCACCTGATGACGGTTGGATTTCGCCTCTCTTCGCTTCGCTTGCTTCGCCTCCTATGTGTCCCTACCGTGAGGCATGTTGCATCTACCGTAAACATTGCACAACAGTTCAAACATGTACATACAATCAGACATTGGGCATTGTACACTAGACAGCTCAAAGCGTGGGGGAAAAGACAGTCCAGTTGATGATGATGTCCCCCTTGGTGGATATTAACCTATACTCAAAAAAAGTGGACAGAAGCTCAACGTGAACTGATGGGAATTCGTATTGCAGCTATGGTCCCAAGTCACCTGTGTATAGTGGGAATGTCACTACACTGTCAATCTCCCTTGTCCCCTGTGTGACGGCAGAAATGCTGCCCTCACGCTCTCTCTGAGAGCCTTGGCACAGGCTCACTGCCTTAATCAAATCTTGTTGACGCCAATATCCCCGTGTCCCCCCAGGGGCCTCCAGACTGACGTCAGGTCAGGTGTATTGCATTAGGACAGGCAGGGAAACGCCTGCTGTCCCCTGGGCCGCTGACTGATTTTGCTGGGCCCATGACTAAGTCATCTCAAAGGGCCCCCAAGGGCCCCTTCTTTCCCTTGGCCCGGGACAGCTGACCCCTTTGTCCCCCCAGTTAGCTTCCCTGCCCGTTCCTGTTGAGTCATAGATGATGTTTACATGTATTAGGATATTTTTTGAAAGCACATCGGTTGTTGACTCTCTTTTTCACGTTAAGAGAATTTTAGAAATCTCTTTTTATAATGGCAGTTTTTAAAATATCCCTTTTACGTAGGTGGCAAAAATGCACCTGTCACAATGGCGTTTCTATTAATCCACATGCCATGTTTATATTTTTTTTTGGTCAATCATGGTTCAGCGAAGAAAATATGGTACAAGATCTGGCTTCTACTATATATAGCAAGTTAGCAACAACTGAACGCTTCTTTTCGATGCCTATCCGCATTGACAAGTCAAGTGGCGTGCATTGCGGAAGTATGCATGTGTTATGCATTACACATGTTGACGTTACCCATTTTCTTATTTCAATTCTTTTTTTTTTATCCTAAATAGCATTTTAAAAGTAAAACCCATTAACTTTCTCCCAGTTTTCAAACATCCAAGTGGCTAAGCAGAGAACCAGACACTGGCTTGCGAGAGTAAAAGTCTTGTCTACCGTCTAAGTCCTTCTGTCACGACTTGGCTCCTAACACAGGGGGGCTTGGCTTTCTCTAATGGATCATCCACCTGACTGAATACTATTACTAATTAGGATCAGCTGGTCCACTATATTGGCTTAAAACAAATAAGCCTTAGGACTTTCACTTCCTCAACCTGAGATTGCCCTCTCTAGTTCGGTTGCAGACAGCAACATTTCTACTGAAAACAAGCAGTTGACTAGAATAGAACAGAACAAAGCAGAATACAGTACAGTACAATACAATACAATGAAGCACAATATATAAAAATGATATACTTACAGCTACCACACATAAACCACAGCAACCCTATATACTCATATACATTTGTCGTCATCTAGTAAATGGTATAATATTTAAGTGCAGTCATTAATAGGCGCAGAGTAGGAGACCAAAAGAACATAGTAAGGCTTAAAAGAAGTCACTACTACCGTAACTCCAAATTATTTGGACGTCTGTATAAGGTACGGTACATGCAGATATTGTCTATTTCTTGTCGTCTTCAGTTTTGCTCACGTTGCCTTCATTTTTATGCTACAGT